>NW_025249068.1:0-2275 GCF_018294505.1 Triticum aestivum | reverse complement strand
CTATAAAGGTGCACTACAGGTATCTCCGAAAGTGTTTGTTGGGTTGGCACGAATCGAGACTGGGATTTGTCACTCCGGTTGACGGAAAGGTATCTCTGGGCCCACTCGGTAGGACATCATCATAATGTGCACAATGTGACCAAGGGGTTGATCACGGGATGATGTGTTACGGAATGAGTAAAGAGACTTGCCGGTAACGAGATTGAACAAGGTATCGGCATACCGACGATCGAATCTCGGGCAAGTACAATACCGCTAGACAAAGGGAATTGTATACGGGATTGCTTGAATCCTAGACATCGTGGTTCATCCGATGAGATCATCGTGGAACATGTGGGAGCCAACATGGGTATCCAGATCCCGCTGTTGGTTATTGGCCAGAGAGCTGTCTCGGTCATGTCTGCATGATTCCCGAACCCGTAGGGTCTACACACTTAAGGTTCGGTGACGCTAGAGTTGTTATGGGAATTGGTGTGCAGTTACCGAATGTTGTTCGGAGTCCCGGATGAGATCCCGGACGTCACGAGGAGTTCCAGAATGGTCCGGAGGTAAATATTTATATATGGGAACTCCTATTTTGGCCACCGGAAAATGTTCGGGATTTTTCGGTATTGTACCGGGAAGGTTCTAGAAGGTTCCGGAGTGGGGCCCACCTGCATGGGGGAACCCACATGAACATGGGTAGTGGGGGCAAGGCCCCACACCCCTGGTCAAGGCGCACCAAGATCCCCTCTTAGAAGGAATAAGATCATATCCCGAAGGGATAAGATCAAGATCCCTAAAATGGGGGGATAACAATCGGTGGGGAAGGAAATGATGGGATTTCTTTCCTCCCACCTTTGCCAACGCCCCAATGGACTTGGAGGGCAAGAAACCAGCCCCCTCCACCCTTATATATAGTGGGGAGGCGCATGGGAGCTTCACCCTTGCCCCTGGAGCAGCCCTCTCCCTCCCCAACACCTCCTCCTCTGTACTAGTGCTTGGCGAAACCCTGCCGGAGAACTGCAAGCTCCACCACCACGCCGTCGTGCTGCCGGAGTTCTCCCTCAATTTCTCCTCTCCCCTTGCTGGATCAAGAAGGAGGAGACGTCCCCGGGCTGTACGTGTGTTGAACGCGGAGGTGCCGTCCGTTCGGCACTAGGATCTCCGGTGATTTGGATCACGATGAGTACGACTCCTTCAACCCCGTTCTCTTGAACGCTTCCGCTTAGCGATCTACAAGGGTATGTAGATGCACTCCCCTCTCTCTCGTTGCTAGTTTCTCCATAGATAGATCTTGGTGACTCGTAGAAATTTTTTGAATTTCTGCTACGTTGAGTTACCTGGTGGTTTGAGCACATCATCTATTTTAGAGAATCTTGATACTGTCATGAATGCGTCATGTGATCAAACAACTGAAATACCAACAATTTTGAGTGCGCCCATTGAATTAACTGTTGATGTCAAAGAACCATGTGAATCAGGAAATAATTCAGATTTGGATCAAATACATTTTAAAATAATTGTGCCAATGTTTAATCATTTTGATATGACCTCTAATCTTGGTGATCATTCTGTGTCAAATGAATTATTGCATGTTTTCTTATTTAAGCATGTTGTAGCATGTAAATTTGATGCACATAAGGTTTATTCACCAATGCTGGGATGGTTTAATGATGAATATTGCCAATCTTTTGATATGAATAAGAGCTTCACTTATATGTGCAAATTGAGTTGCAATATTTTCATGCATTCTACTTATGATAATATTTTGGCTTTATATTTTATAATCTATGAAGGTTCCTCATATATACATGTGTCATATGTGCAACAATCAAGGAAAATAAAAATAGATGACATATACATATACATATGTACACCTTGTTTGTTTTGTTAGCCACATTTCAGATTAAGCAACGCCGAGGACGGCTTTGTTTTCAAGAAGGGGAGGATGATGGGGACATGACTACCTTGGATAAAACCAAAAATATTGCATACATGCATATTTGTCAGGTGATTTCTAGTGCAAACTATTCAATAATCTATTTATGTTATCCAGAACAAAAATACTTCACACACTTTTGTCTTTCATCTAATTACAGGTGTATGGGACATTTGTACAATCCACATATGAAGATAAGGAAAAAGAAGAAGTTTAGGTGCTGTTCAAAAAGTCCTCTCATGTCGCTTTTGGGCGAAGAGAAGATAGAGTCCAAGTCTCTCACGTTCTGGATTCAGATTCGGACTGCACAGACATACCTGACTCAAAACGCCAACAACTTTTTCATACGGACTC
>NW_025249067.1:0-2275 GCF_018294505.1 Triticum aestivum | reverse complement strand
CATGAGGTGCAGTTGGGTATCGTCACGCAGAGGGTCACAGAGATGCAGCTCCAGGGGGGAGAAGAAGATACAGCGCAACATCCCCTCTTCACCAAGTTGAAGCCGGCGATCATTGGGAAGCCACCGGCAAGAGACAAGACCCCGCTCAAGACCAGGGCGCATGCCAAGCTGGCCAGGCAGAGTGCCCGACAGGCAGAAAACCCTTCCACTGTGCCAATATCGCAGTAGGCGACACTGAGGCTGGTGCAGGGGCTCGGGAAATTGGGGCTGAAGGAGAGGACGACGATGTGGTCAGAGAAGCCCTCATTTGCCGCTTTGATGAACCCCCCTCACGGAGGACGACATCGCAACCATCACAAAGCTCACCCGCCTCGATGCCCGCGCGCTCAAGGAGATCACTGGCCTACCCGGCCAGGAAGGAGAAGCATCTGGGCCTTGTTCCCCATGTTAGACAGTCGTAGTAGTTTAAACCTCTGTCGACGACCAGCAATGCGTTGGGTAGAGCTAGGGCTAGTTTTCTTCATGGTATTCTGTACTAGTACTCAGGTTAGTGAGGAGGCTATTTGCCGGCGGGGTTTTGGGCCTATTGGTGGCTGTCGGCAACCCCAGGATGACGGGATGGTGTACTTGTGTTTAACATTAACTTCAATAGTTAGTAGTCGTCGGCAACCCATCTCACAACATGCATGTTTCCATAGTTGCAAGAGTTCCTGCTGGTCACCCCATGGTTGAAACCAACTTACCGATCATGAGTTGGAATGTGAGGGGATTGAACATGCCGACGAGACGCTCTGTCATCCACGACACCACGCACGTGCACAAGCTCGCAATCCTGTGTCTACAAGAGACTAAGATAGATTGTTGGTCCACTAGTTTAGCCAGAGAAGTGGGTGGTACTTGGCTAGACGAGTGCATAGTGCTTCCAGCCATTG
This sequence comes from Triticum aestivum, assembly GCF_018294505.1. Classification (NCBI taxonomy): domain Eukaryota; kingdom Viridiplantae; phylum Streptophyta; class Magnoliopsida; order Poales; family Poaceae; genus Triticum; species Triticum aestivum. The sequence continues at coordinate 1,343 of NW_025249067.1, read as the reverse complement.
GAACAAGAGGAGGGGCTGCCATCTTTTGGAACTCTAGCGTTGTATCTGTGCAGTGACACTCGATAGGGAAGTTTTCTATCACTGCAAAAGTACAGATAGGAGGAACAACCAAGGATTACTGGCTTACCACAGTATATGGGCCTATGAGCGATGATCGGAAAGACGATTTTCTCGCAGAAATAGCTAGTGTTGCCCCCCGACAGGCCAAGCTTGGCTCATTAATGGAGATTTCAACATTATATGTGAGGCAAGGAACAAGAGTAACGACAACATAAACCATAGGATCATAGGAAAATTCAGAGCAGCGATTGACGCTGGGGGCCTACGAGAAATCAAATGCAAAAACCGTCATTTCACCTGGAGCAATGAACGCCGAAACCCGACCCTAGTTAGCATCAACAAATTCTTCTACACCATCACCTGGGAGGGGCTCTTTCCATCCTACCTTCTGCATGCTGCATCCACGTCCTGCTCAGACAACTGCCCTCTGCTTCTTGCAGCTGCGGCAGCCCCGCACCGCCCGGCTAGATTCAGATTCAAATTGTTCTGGCCCCGTTTCCCACACTTCTAAGAGACTGTTCAAAACGCCTGGAACCGCCCAACCACAACTAGATGTGCTTTTGCATGGCTGAATGAGAAAATGGGACGGGTAGCTAGAGACATCAAGATATGGAACAAATCACACTTCGGAGACACCAAGATGCAGCTACACATTGCAACTGAAGTTTTCCTATGCCTTGACATAGCACAAGAAGCTAGAGCCCTCTCAGATGCGGAGTTCCATCTTCGGAAAATGCTCAAACTCAGAATTTTAGGCCTTGCAGCAGTCGATCATGCGCGGAAGCGCCATGCTTCCAGGATTACATGGCTGCGAGCTAGGGATGCACCCTCAGCCTTCTTCCAGGCGAATATTAATTCTAAGAAGTGGAAGGCCTTCATACACACCCTTCAGGGGGCATCTGGCGTTGTCACCTCGCAGGAGGACAAAGACAGAGTGATACAAGATCATTTCTCCGTCCTATTGGTCACATCAGCGCATCACGACGCCACTATCAACTGGCAATCTTTAGGTATGCCTAGGATACAAGGCGGAGGGCTGGACAACCCATTTACAGAGGATGAAGTGTGGCGTGCAATCAAGGCATCGCCGGTAGATAGATCACCGGGGCCAGATGGTTTCTCCAGTGTGTTCTTCAGGTCATGTTGGGCAACAATCAAAGGCGACATCATGGCAGCTTTCAACCAATTTTACAACTTAGCTTGCAGAAATTTCGGAGCACTAAACATGGCAGTTGTGGCCTTACTGCCAAAGAAGGATGGAGCGGCCTCAATTAGTGACTACA
>NW_025249066.1:0-2275 GCF_018294505.1 Triticum aestivum | reverse complement strand
TTCTTCTTCTTCTTCTTCTTCTTCTTCTTCTTGGTAATTCCTTGTTGATTCCTTCTGGGCATGCTATATTATTGGGTGCAACAACAAATTATTGTCCTTGTTTTGATTTCCTTCCTGTCAAGTTCATCCTTTAGTGCTAGTACTAGTGGTACATCAGTTTGATTTAGGAAAAACACCAGCCTCTGCTTAACATTAAATCTAGTCAAGCAATTGATGCACAACATATTTGTTTTTGTACAACAACAATCCGTTAAACGATCTGGCCTGTATACACATGTTGAGGAAGAGAGAGAGGATATATACTTGTTCTGTTGCTTCTATATACATGTATATACGTTTAGTTATTCAACATGCTTCAACATTTTTCTAATGATCTGGCCTATATGTATGTACGTATGTATGTATGCATGTGTGTGTGTGTGTGTGTGTGTGTATGTATGACCAAGAGGACGTGGTCGTCCACCCCGACCACCACACAAGGTCGGTTGATCCCTGCTCTATAGATTTGCAGTCTCTGTTTGTTAACATCAAGTCTATATTTGTTGCTTTGATTCATCATGTTATGTAGCCTAGCACTCTTGAACTATTGGAATGTTTCTACTTTTGTAATTGTGTGTATCCTGTTATGCCCAATATTGTTGTGCTTGCAATGAACAATGTTGTAAGTGCATCTAGTGCCCCTTAGTGATTTTGGTGTTATTGAAGACTTATAGGTTAAGGGACCAATATGTTTGTGAGTGTAAACAGGTTCTATAAGTCTCTGAGGAGTTTTATATTTATGAAGAAAGTCTTTGAGGAGTTTTATATTTACGAAGAAAGTCGACCCCTAAAAATGAATGTCCTCATTTGAAGACTTCGGTTTTTTCGAAGACTTTGGATATGAGGAAATTGGTGTGACCTTGAAGACTTTGATATTGATGTGAGGATTATGAAGCACGAAGACTCTTGTTTTGTAGTTTCATTTTCTCTTTCTTAGTCATAGGAAACACAGTATTGTTAAAGGGGGCGTTGAGGTAAAACTAAGGAAAAGTTTTCAAGTGATGCTCATCTCAAAGCCTACACCTACCTAATCTTTTGAGTGAAGCCTTTTGGTAATCTCATGCGGTTCAGTCAAATTTCTTCAGTGACAGAGACGAAAATCTTTTGTTCTATGAGGAATTTGTTCCGACTGAGGAGTTAGGAATTCCCAGTGTGGATTGCCTACAAGTGAGGGACATGGTAGCCCTGAGGAATTTGAGAGCTCAAATTTTTGACTGTTGTTGTGCTACGTGCCAACTGTCCCAAATATCTTATCCACCTAGCGGTCATATCATTGAAGGACATTTATGTCTTATCATGTTGGGCTGCTCCCCGACTATAAATAGCTGCCCCCTAGAACCACTAGTTGGTTGGCAGCTCCGAGAGAAACTGACACTTATCATTGAGAGCATTCCATCCTCTGAGGACTTTGAGAGAAAATCATCAGTGAGGAAAAACCCAAACCCAACACCTAAAACCCAGAGAAAATCATCAGTGAGGAAAAACCCAAACCCAACACCTAAAACCCAAAGTGATTGAGCATCACTGAAGAGATTGTTCCTGTGTGGAACCGACGCTTATTACCTTTGAATACCCTGCATCTTCCAAACGGTTAGGCGCCATGGTCTAGAGCATCCAAGAGGAATTGTGGATCGCCGAGTGACCAAGTATGTGAAGGTTCAGAAGTCACCTGTGAAGACTTACCATGAGGGATTGGGCAAGGTCTGTGCAACCTTGGCTCAAGGATAATACAGTAAGGATTGTGTGTCTTGGGACTGTGTGTCTTTTGATTTAAATACCAAGCTGCTCCAACCAGACGTACAACTGTCACCGCAGTTGGAATTGGTCTACCAAATCACTGTCTTCACCGAGCTACTAGTTCTATTTCCTCAACCCTTTCATTTCCTCGCTCATGTGTTGATGAACTTGATCGTTACTGTTTAAAGACTTTGACTGAAGACTTTCTCAATTTCCTCAATCCTATTTCTTCAGTCACTTTGTCTTCTGTCTGCTTATCCGTTTTCCATGCTACTTGTGCTTTGTGCATGTTTCATTTCATCATGATGGCCGTGCTACTATCTTGTTATGCATGCACCTGAGTACTTATTCCGCTGCTTGTAGTTCATCACTTAGCAAATTCCTCAAGTAGTATTTCTTCAGTGACGAATTTGTAAAAATCGCCTATTCACCCCCCTCTAGTCGATATAACGCACTTTCACATGTGGTATATGCTCTCCACTCCACACAAGGCCCAACG
>NW_025249065.1:0-2275 GCF_018294505.1 Triticum aestivum | reverse complement strand
AGGCCGCCTGCATAGCTAGGTGGTAGGAAGCTGCTTGGTACGGAGAGATTCGTTGCTATTGTTACACGGACCAAGACCCACGTCATGTATAACCATAAAAATGTCATGTATAACTATAAAAATTAGTCAGTTTAGCATTTTAATCCTATAATATACATGGAATTAGACAAACTAGTACAGTATTAGATATACCAGATAAAAAAAGGTCACCCACGGCACCCCCTATGGACCGCCACTGCTAGCTGTTACATGCACAGAAAAGCAAAGTTTTGGAAAATGGAAATGGCAGCTGCCTGCTGCGTACCGTCCTCCTGCACGGCGGACTTGCAGCTGTCTCTTGCTGTTATGCAGTTCTTGTCCCACATGACATGAGTAGCCTCCCTGAGAATCATCTGCTACATACAGTACTGTAGAGCAGACGATGAGAAGGCCACGTCTTGGCGCAAGAAAAGACGAGTAGGCTTCTCATATATACGCACGTACGTATACACAACTGGTCTTTTGCACCAAATTAATTAATACTACTATTGTGTTACTACTTTAAATTGTCCGCAATGCTCGGTGGAATTTAAGTCGTGCAATAGTGCAACTACGTAGGTACGTACATGTTGAGTGATTAAGCCATGCAACATGCAGTGGAATTAATGTTCAGTGTATATACTCCGATCCAATCCACTTAGCAACATTCTACGTACATTCCTGCTGGTAGGACTGTAGGAGTGTATACTACTCCGTACGTAGTAGTATTACTCCAATCCAACCCATCGGCCGGGAAGCCATATCTTCGTCATGGCAAGAAGAAGGAAGCGAAGCAATCAGAAGGCATTGTGTCCGTCTTGATGGTCTGTGAAAAGCAACCAAGCAGAACGGGCCACCAGTTTTCCAAGACATGCTCTCGTCAGCTCACGCTGTCGACGCTGGGCATTCAAAACCTGGCAGCAGCATTTACAAGGCAAATCAAAGAAAGCGAGAAGCCTCCTCTCCTCTCCCCTCCCCTCCTTCCCTTCTACAAAAAGCACTGCTCCTTTAAACCCAAAGCCCTTGCATTGCTAGCACCTGTTCTTTCTTCCCCGTGAAGAAAACCCACCCACAGACCACCACCACCAGCACCGCCCCCTCCGGTGACATGGAAGGGAACCAGCTCCCGCAAGCGCTGCCGCTCATGGCGGCCACCACGGGACAGGGGATGGCGCCGCTCCCGGACCCGGACATCCCTGGGCCGTCGGACTTCGGAGGTAAAGGGCTCTCGCCGTCTCATCGCGCGCGTTGTTCGTCGTTTCCTTTTTCGGATATGCTAAAACTCAGTCGACTGAGTTCTAATGAAGTCTCAGTCGATGTGTTTTGTCGTTGGATTGTTTTCAGCTTTTAGATTTGCGATAAGGTTGTGGCTTGTCTCGTATAGGCCTGTCTCAGGGGTGTGGCCGGCCCGGTGTCTTTTCTTTTTTGGGTGTTCCTTGTCTGTTTGTTGGGCTTTGTGTTCGGCATCCAGCTTGGAAAAGCATGCTCGGTGTATTCTTTTTTTATTCTTGTCATTGTTATTTTTAGCTTGTTCCAGCACACACAACTATGTGTAGTTTTTGGTGTGTGGAACGTCAAAATCATTTGTGTATTTTCTGCGGGTGGACAAAAGGATTATCCAAATGAATCACATGTATTTTTTTATTATTTTCTTATGTTGGGGCATCTGTGTAAACACATTTTTATTTTTATTTCATTTATAAAATGTGTGATAGTGTTGTTGTCTTGTGAAAATCGGCCGTACAACCAGCATTTTTTTCTTTGTTTTTTCGTATCGGAGCAGGGTATGGGCAGTGGGTTTGAGGAGGGGACCTGCTTTTTCGTTGTCTGTTGGGGCTTTTCTTATTTATTTATTTTGGCTGCAACTTTCAGACGGTCGGTGAATGGAGGGGATGCGAAGCGTTGAATATTTCCTCCCAACTGCAACTGGCCTTGTGTTTTTCTCGGAGGGCGGGGTGTGAGGGGAGGGCACGTGCCTAAAGACCTAATCGTAACCGACTTTTTGTTTTGTTGGTGGGCGGTTGGGAAGGGGGTAGTTGCATGTACGACACTAGGGTTGCAATTGCAAGTGTCACCCTAGACTCCAGCTGCATGCCTACAGATCCATCCGCAACCAACCTTTTTTTGTCGGTGGGTGGTGGCAGGGGGGCAATTGTATGCCCGACACTAGGCTTGCAACTGCAAGTGTCGCCCTCGGTTGCAATTTTGCATGCCTACACAACTGATTGCAACTGATCTTTTACTTTGCCAGTGGTAT
>NW_025249064.1:0-2275 GCF_018294505.1 Triticum aestivum | reverse complement strand
GATGACCCTCGGGCTCCGGAAACCCAAGGGAAAAAGAGGCTAGGTGGCAAATGGTAAAACCAATGTTGGGCATTGCTGGAAAAACTTTAATCAAGGCGAACTATCAAGGGGTTCCCATTATAGCCCAACCGCGTAAGGGACGCACAATCCGGGAACATAACACCGATATGACGGAAACTAGGGCGGCAAGAGTGGAACAAAACACTAGGCGAGAGGCCGAGCCTTCCACCCTTTACCAAGTATATAGATGCATTAAGATAACATAGCAATATAATGATATCCCAACAAGAATATAAATGTTCCAACAAGGAACGGCTCCAATCTTCACCTGCAACTAACAACGCTATAAGAAGGGCTGAGCAAAGCGGTAACATAGCCAATCAACGGTTTGCTAGGACAAAGGTGGGTTAGAGGTTCAACATGGCAATTGGGAGGCTGACAAGCAAAAGGAAGGCATCGTAGCAGTGGCAAAGCAAAAGAGCGAGCAAACTAGCATAGCAAAGATAGTAGTGATTTCGAGGGTATGATCATCTTGCCTGCACAGTTGTCAGAGTTGACTGGATCCTCACAAGCAAACTCAATGGGCTCCTCGGTAGCGAACTCGTCTCCCGGCTCTACCCAAAGACAAACAAGCAACAAGGACACAATCAACCACGGGCAAGACCAAGCAATATGATGAAATGACGATATGCTATGCGGGATGCGATGCGGGATGCAAAATGCAAGATATGATAGGAAATGCATGAACCTGGAAACAACTTGGAAAACCAAGTGTGCCACTGGATAGAGGGGATGAAATCGCTTGAAAACGATATAAAGATCATTGGAATCGGAGTTACGGTTTGGAAATGGCGAGCGTTTTAAGATATGACACCGGTCTGCGATTTACAGCAAGTAGGCATCTAAATGCAACGAAATGAACATGCTACAGCCACCAAACATGAAAACAAAATCCATGGCAGTGATGTACACAAGATGGTTGACAAAACACTAGCACTGAGCCATAGGCAAATTCATCCATTAAGAGGTTCAAACAAGCATGGCTAAAACGCAAATGCAAAACAGATTTCAGACTTAGTGAAATTAACACTAGTCTGAAATTTCAGATCACGATGCTCTCTTCGGAGCAGCAAAACAACATGATAGAAAACCTGAACATGACAAGTAAGAACATGGCATGGAGCTACTCAACAAGCTTAATAAAACACCCAAAGTGACCTGGGGCCAAAAGGGTTCACAAAATACTCTACCGAGCTCACGAACATCGCTCGAACACAATCAGTTTTCAGACTTAGTGAAAACTGAGACATGCTGAAATTTAACTCACGAAGGCATGTAAACGAGCTCGATGCACTCACTACGGTGCAATTCATGGCAAGGAAAGCATATCACCAGCAATAAGGCACAAAGTGCTAGCTACACATGGCAAGAACGAAGGCATAGCATGCATGGAACACTAACGGTAGCATCGGCGAAATCGCAAACAAGTTGACGATCTGCCCAGATTAACAACGAAGCAAAAGTTGAGCTCGATTGAGTCAACCTAGAGCACTCCACAAATGCCAACAAAGACATGGATGGATATAGCATGACATAAATATCAAAACTCCCTTACTGATCATCCTCAAAAGAGGCACGGATCACTAGGAAACAAGCTGGACATATAGCATCATGAACTAAAATATCCCAGACTTAGTGAAAATCACTAAGTCCCTGAAATCTGCATTCTCAGGTACCTCTCTTCGCAAGCTTGCACAAGACAACACACACATCCTAAAAATGCATGGGTGGCACCTCTGGAAAGAAGACAAAATGCTTCACAATACATCCCAAAGGGGCACAGGCATATCATGAACGAATTAAATATAGCAAAAATGACAAAAGTGCATGATGAACTAACGGTTCTGCAATTTAACTCACGAAGCCTCCTTCTAACAGCATTTTGGGTATCAAGATGACCTCAAATGCAAATGATGCAATGGAATGAAATGATGTACATGTCGAGGCGAAGATTTTGATATATCATACGCCTAAAACGGATCTACGGTTGCGGAGATACGAGCAGTCAAACATCGCATAAAAATTAGGGTTACAGAGATGAAAAGTCAACCTAGAGGATTAGATCTCAGATGTGGCGCGGTTTACGGAGTTCGCCGGAAACACTGTAGCTGCTCGCCGGAGTTGCGCCGGAGAGGCCCAGGAGCTCGCCGGAGCTCGGGGAAGAGGCCGGGGAGGTCGGGGTCGCCGGATCCGGCACTCCCGCGGCCGGATCTGG
>NW_025249063.1:0-2276 GCF_018294505.1 Triticum aestivum | reverse complement strand
AGTAGTATGTTCGACCATATGGATCTCGTATAACCACTTATAAGTACTAATCATATAATTTCATCACCAAGTTTGTTCCCTTTTTATGCATCACTATAGATTTTCACTTCATTCAAAACTGAAAACTTATTATTTAAGCATCATCGACATACTCCAAAATCGTTTCCACCATTTCATGCTTGGAGGGTAGTCCATGCATCTATATGCACCTCAGATAGCAACTTACCTATAGAAATCTGATAATTTGATACATTTCTAACCGTTTTGATCCATCATGATAGATTTTCTATTTTTGCTAAACTGAAAACTTGTTTAAATAGCATTATCGACAAGTGATAGAAGGCTTGCTTCCTTTCTTGTTCTGAAGTTGTCTATGCCGCCATTCCAAAATCCTACAATAACTTATATATGTAGGAGCCAAATAACTTTTGGTAGTTTTTCATAATCGTTTGATTTAATACTTTACATTTTCTCCTCCTTTGAAACTCAGAAATCATTTAAATAGGACATTCGACACATTATTAATAGCATTTCCATGATTCCATTCTTCGAGAGTAGTCTCGACCGCCTTGTGAATGTAATAGAACAACTTAACCACATAAATTATTCATGTTTAGCACATTTACATAATCTTTTGATCCGTTACCGACGATTTTTTATTCGCTAAACAGAAAACTTACTTAAATAGCACCATTTAGACATTCCACCAGCATTTCTTCCTTTCCAGCTTCATAAGTAGTATGTTCGACCATATGGATCTCGTATAACAACTTATAAGTACTAATCATATAATTTCATCACCAAGTTTGTTCCCTTTTTATCCATCACTATAGATTTTCACTTCGTTCAAAACTGAAAACTTATTAATTAAGCGTCATCGACATACTCCAAAATCGTTTCCACCATTTCATGCTTGGAGGGTAGTCCATGCATCTATATGCACCTCAGATAGCAACTTACCTATAGAAATCTGATAATTTGATACATTTTTAACAGTTTTAATCCATCATGGTAGATTTTCTATTTTTGCCAAACTGAAATCTTGTTTAAATAGCATTACCGACAAGTGATAGAAGCCTTGCTTCGTTTTTGTTTCGAAGTTGTGTATGCCGCCATTCGAAAATGCTACAAATACTTATATATGTAGGAGTCACATAACTTTTAGTAGCTTTTAATAACCTTTTGATTTATTACTTTACATTTTCTCCTCCTTTGAAACTCGGAAATCATTTAAATTGGGCATTCGACACATTATAACAGCTTTTCCATCATTCCGTTCTTCGAGAGTAGTCTCGACCGCCATGTGGAAGTCATAGAACAGCTTATCCACATAATTAATTCATGTTTGGCACCTTTACACAAACTTTTCATCAGTTTCTGATGCATTTTTATTCGCTAAACAGAAAACTTACTTAAATATCATCATCTAAACATTCCACTAGCATTTATTCCTTTCAAGCTTCGGAAGTTGTATGTTTGACCATATGGATCACGTAAAACAACTTATAGCTAGTAATCATATAATTTCATCACCAAATTTGTTACCTTTTTATCCATCACTATAGATTTTCGCTTTGTTCGAAACTGAAAACTTATTAATTAAGCGTCATCGACATATTCCGAAATCGTTTCCACCATTTCATGCTTCGAGGGTAGTCCATGCATCTATATGCACCTCAGATAGCAGCTTACCTATAGAAATCTGACAATTTGATACATTTTTAACCGCTTTGATCCATCATGGTAGATTTTCTATTTTTGCTAAACTGAAAACTTGTTTAAATAGCATTATCAACAAGTGATAGAAGCCTTGCTTCGTTTCCTGTTTCGAAGTTGTCTATGCCGCCGTTTGAAAATCCTAAAACAACTTATATATCTAGGAGTCACATACTTTTTAGTAGTTTTTCCTAACCTTTTGATTTATTACTTTACATTTTCTCCTCCTTTGAAACTCGGAAATCATTTAAATTGGGCATTCGACACATTATAACAGCTTTTCCATCATTCCGTTCTTCGAGAGTAGTCTCGACCGTCATGTGGAAGTCATAGAACAGCTTATCCACATAATTAATTCATGTTTGGCACCTTTACACAAACTTTTCATCAGTTTCCAATGCATTTTTATTCGCTAAACAGAAAACTTACTTAAATATCATCATCTAAACATTCCACTAGCATTTATTCCTTTCAAGCTTCGGAAGTTGTATGTTTGACCATATGGATCACGTATAACAACTTATAGCTAGTAATCATATAATTTTATCACCAAATTTGTT
>NW_025249062.1:1429-2276 GCF_018294505.1 Triticum aestivum | reverse complement strand
AAAATGATCAAGATCAAATAAGTTCAAAAAAATGAAATCCCTTTGTAACAGACGAGGTTTCGTATGAAACCCTGATACTTCGAAAGAGAGTGTCCGTTTTGTACACGAAGTGCATCCAATTTTTGCCGTAACCCTCTCTACTTTCTTGCACATGCTATGTGGGTCAAATGATGATACCATGCCAACTTTCAGCCTTTTCAGAGTTCATTTGAAATGCTTTTCAATATCAGGGTCTTATAGCTCAAAATAACCAGTAAATGCATGAAAAATAACAAATGAAGTCAGAAAGGGTTGAAAATTCATGATGTGGCTTTGAATGGTGAATTTTGAGCACAGAGAAACTATGGAGCTCAAATAAGTTAAAAAAAATGAAATCCCTTTGTTACAGACGAGTTTCTGTTTGAAACCTTGATACATCGAAAGAGATTGTCCGTTTTTTACACGAAGTGCATCCAGTTTTTGCTGTAACCCTCTCTACTTTCTTGCACATGCTATGTGGATCGAATGATGATAGCATGCCAACTTTCAACCTTTTCAGAGTTCATTTGAAATGCTTTTCAATTTCAGGGTCTTATAGCTCAAAATAATCAGTAAATGCAGGAAAAATAACAAATGAAGTCAGTAAGGGTTGAAACTTGATGACGTGGCTTTGAATTGTGCATTTTGAGCATAGAAAAACTATGGAGTTCAAATAAGTTCAAAAAAATGAAATCCCTTTGTAACAGACGAGTTTCCATATGAAACCGTGATACTTCGAAAGAGATTGTCCGTTTTGTACACGAAGTGCATCCAGTTTTTTCCGTAACCCTCTCTACTTTCTTGCACATGCTATGTGGGTCAAATGATG
>NW_025249062.1:934-1419 GCF_018294505.1 Triticum aestivum | reverse complement strand
CGGGGTCTTATAGCTCAAAATAACCAGTAAATGCATGAAAAATAACAAATGAAGTCAGAAAGGGTTGAAAATTCATGATGTGGCTTTGAATGGTGAATTTTGAGCACAGAAAAACTATGGAGCTCAAATAAGTTCAAAAAAATGAAATCCCTTTGTTACAGACGAGTTTCTGTATGAAACCTTGATACTTCGAAAGAGATTGTCCGTTTTTTACACGAAGTGCATCCAGTTTTTGCTGTAACCCTCTCTACTTGCTTGCACATGCTATGTGGACCAAATGATGATACCATGCCAACTTTCAACCTTTTCAGAGTTCATTTGAAATGCTTTTCAATTTCAGGGTCTTATAGCTCAAAATAATCAGTAAATGCATGAAAAATAACAAATGAAGTCAGTAAGGGTTGAAAATTGATGACGTGGCTTTGAATTGTGCATTTTGAGCATAGAAAAACTATGGAGTTCAAATAAGTTCAAAAAATGAAATC
>NW_025249062.1:0-924 GCF_018294505.1 Triticum aestivum | reverse complement strand
TTCAGGGTCTTATAGCTCAAAATAATCAGTAAATGGATGAAAAATAACAAACGAAGTCAAAAAGGGTTGAAAATTGATGATGTGGCTTTGCATGGTGCATTTTGAGCACAGAAAAACTATGGAGTTCAAATAAGTTCCAAAAAATGAAATCCCTTTGTAACAGACGAGTTTCCGTATGAAACCCTGATACTTCAAAAGAGATTGTCCGTTTTGTACATGAAGTGCATCCAGTGTTTGCCGTAACCCTCTCTACTTTCTTGCACATGCTATCTGGGTCAAATGATGATACCATGCCAACTTTCAACCTTTGCAGAGTTCATTTGAAATGCTTTTCAAATTTAGGGTCTTATAGCTCAAAATAACCAGTAAATGCATGAAAAATAACAAATGAAGTCAGAAAGGTTTGAAAATTGATGATGTGGCTTTGAATGGTGCATTTTGAGTACAAAAAAACTACAGAGTTCAAATAAATTTAAAAAAATTGAAATCCCTTTGTAACAGGCGAGTTTGTATATGAAACCCTGATACTTCGAAAGAGATTGTCCGTTTTGTACATGAAGTGCATCCAGTTTTTGCCGTAATCCTCTCTACTTTCTTGCACATGCTATGTGGGTAAAATGATGATACCATGCCAACTTTCAACCTTTTCAGAGATCATTTGAAATGCTTTTCAATTTCAGGGTCTTATAGCTCAAAATAATCAGTAAATGCATGAAAAATAACAAATGAAGTCAGAAAGGGTTGAAAATTGAGGATGTGGCTTTGCATGGTGCATTTTGAGCACATAAAAATGATCGAGATCAAATAAGTTCAAAAAAATGAAATCCCTTTGTAACAGATGAGTTTTCGTATGAAACCCTGATACTTCGAAAGAGATTGTCCATTTTGTACACGCAGTGCATCCAATTTTTGACGTAACCCTCT
>NW_025249061.1:0-2276 GCF_018294505.1 Triticum aestivum | reverse complement strand
CCTTTTCAAGTAATCATTTCAACGGTGTTCCTTTTCAGTGGGCCCTAACCCACAGGTCTTTTCCCAGGATCTTACCTGACTCTTCTAATTTTCCCGGAGCAATTCCCAAATTCTTTTCCAAGTGTGACGTAAGAATGGATTCCATAAGTCATATGTCCTTCTCCAAGATCTTTCAAATTCTTTTCATCGTTGGTTCATCATTTCTATTCTTCTTTGTTCCAGAGTATCTCAACAATTCATGGTGGTTCTCATCATCATTCTCAACATTTGAAGACCAAAGAAGGACTTCTCTTAAATCTTGCCCCATTCTCTTCAAGATTCATGGTTCTAGCTTGATGCCATCCTCTCATAATTGTTTTGATTGTGAGAATTCTTTTCACCCACCCGGAGTATTTCATGAGTTGTTTCCATTTCTTTCCTCCGAAGGCCATCATGTCATAATTCCTCATTCTCAAGCTTTCAGCTCTCGTTATCCAAATCTTACCGGTGCATTGCTCAAGTATTCTCTAATCAGCTCGTGATCTCTTCGTTCTCTTGTATCTAAATTCCCTCAAGTATCTTCATTCGTTCTCTAATTCTTACCGGTGATTCACCCCTTTACTTTGTTCGTTTTCAATTCTTACGGTGGTTCCTTCAAGATTTCTCTTCCTTCGTTATCATATGGATTCATTCTTTCATTTTCAATCCTACCGGTGGTTCCTTGAAGACCCTTACAAGTTTTTGCTATATCTCTCTTAATTCTTTCTACGAGAATAAGTAGTATGTCAAATCCGTTGCTTGTCATCAATTTAAATTGGTGAAGGATACACATAACGTAATTCTTATTATTGTTTCATCCAAGTGATTCAATTCTTTTCTTCCGGAGATTGTTCATGATGAAGTAATTCTCGGTTCTAGTGTTCATCTTTTCTTTCCGGAGTTGGTCATCATATCACATTCTCGGTTCGAGAGGCTTCATCTTTCTTTCCGGAGTTCCAAGTTCTCTCGGTTATATCATCGCAAAGCTCCATCTAAATCATTGCAAGGTTTCACCTTGTGTTTTCAACTTCTCTTTCTTTCTATCATCCTTTTATTACTGGAGTTCTTCTTGGAAGATCTACATGATGGTTCATCAAGGATTCTATTCGTTCTTCAATTGTCCTTCAAGATTTCTCTCGAAGTTATGACCCGCCAAGCTATACTCAAAAATTAAACATGGTGCTAAACACATGTCTTGTTTTGAGGAGTTCAAGTATTCTTCATCTTGCATTCCAAAGTGCAATTCTTTCTACCTTATCTTTTGTGGTGGTGTTATGTCACTCTTGACAATTTCATTCATGTTTCATGATTCATATGTTGTCAAGAATGAGGTAGTTAAACCCATCAACTCCTTCGAGCATGAGTTCTTCTCAGTCCATCAATCTCTTCATTGGAGTTATCTTGTGTCAGATTTCACTTAAAGCCTTCCCTAATGAATGTTGCTATTATGGTGCTTATCAATGATCCAAGTTTTTCTCCTATCCTCTCGGCGAAAGGAGTTGTCATCTTCTTGTTGACCTCAATCCAATCTATTGTTTCCGTTAGTGTCAGAATTTCGCCTCAATTTTGAGAAGTTTTCCATAAGCCCACTACAAACTTGTGTTTTTCGTTGTTGATTTTCCAACAATTCCGTTCAATCCTTCTTTGCAAGGATGCTTTCCAAATTCAATTGTGGTAGGAGTTGCCATTTCCTTCTTCGTTCCCTTTATCCCAACAATCTAGCTTCTATTCTTTCATTCCGGAGGCATTGTGATGTTGCTCTTTTCACTCATCATCTTGCTTTGGAAAGATCATGTTCTTCTCCTTGCTTCTCCATTTAACCGGAGTGTTGTGTCATCTCTTCAAGGCTTTCATCTTATCAAGTTTTGCCTCTCTTTTCAACCTGAGTGCTGTCTGAAATCCTTCTTACCCATTGTGCCATTCTTTCAATAGTTCCGGAGGCAGTGTGTTGTTGATTTCATCAAGTATCTTTCCATCTTCTCAAGTTCATGTTTTTTCCTTCCATGTTCAACCGGAGTGCTTCCCAAATTCTTCCTCTCTCATCTTGTTTTAACCGGAGTGGTTTCGAATTCTATCTTGTCCATTAAACTCTTGATTCATGTCTTTGCAACCTTCAATTTCTCGTAATGTTCCTCGTTCCGCTTTTCTAACGGATTGTTTGCAATCTCGTTCAGCTCTAATTGCTCAACCTCTCAAGGTTCGTGGTTTCACTCATTGGTCGAAGAAGCAACTTAGTTTTACCGCTTATCTTCCTCTTC
>NW_025249060.1:0-2276 GCF_018294505.1 Triticum aestivum | reverse complement strand
CTCCCACCGGCCAAGTTGTTGTATTTGGGCTGAAATTACATTCATTATAAACATGGTGGAAAGTTTGGGTAATATACTAAGGTGGCAAAGCTACCAAAATAAAAATAGTCCAACAAATAGCACATGAAATTATAGGCACTATGTTTTTCCATCGATGTGAAGCACTTTATGTACTGTCCTGATGATTACATTAAGTCCCACCACCGAATGGTCATATACCTCATTCATATCGGAGATTCATTGATC
This sequence comes from Triticum aestivum, assembly GCF_018294505.1. NCBI lineage: Eukaryota > Viridiplantae > Streptophyta > Magnoliopsida > Poales > Poaceae > Triticum > Triticum aestivum. The sequence goes on along the minus strand of NW_025249060.1, from coordinate 2,030 downwards.
ATTTCCATTGATAGACCGAGTCCAAGGCTACCCTATCTTCATTCCCACATCCAACAGCGTGTGATTCCGGAAAACCACTGGGACCAATAAGTGTGTGGTTTCCCTATCTCCGGTCCATCATATGATACAACGTTGTGCTTCTCTACTATATTTGGTGTCATGATTCTTCGATGAATATTTAGTTTCTAAATTTGATATACACCATAAAACTCTTTCGGATTTTGAGAAATGCCATTTCTTTTCTCAGAATTTAAAATATACCACTGCAAAGTTTTCATACTTTAAACATGTCACTATATACCACTTTAGACCATATGGATTAATAGGTATACAAAATTTCTTATCCTTTGAAAACCTAAGAGCATCTACAGCCGGGCACCTCAAATCGGCCCAAACGCCCGATCGGATGGATCAAACAGTGACCGATAAAAAAAAGCCCAGCCAGGCGCCTCAGACCGGCCCCAAACACACGGGTTGTCCGACACACCACTTACCCAGCCCAAATGTAGGGCAGATGTGGGGAGGCCCGGGCGCGCCACGGCAGCTTGGCCGACCATGATCCCACTTCGTCCCCACTAAAAGCCACCCAGAGCAAACCCTAGCTCACTTCACTTCGCTCTGCTCTCCGTCTCTTACCCTCCCTTTCCCTATTTCGTTCCTCTCCTGATCACCGTCCACCGTGTCTAGCAACAACAGCCACTTCGACAGATCAAACAATGAATGGGATGCCTTCCACCATGAGGCGGATGATGACAAGGAGGGGCTTAACCAGCCATGTTTACTTCTTAGGTTACAAACGGATATGCAAACCTGAATCTAGAGTTCCTTTGCTGGTGTCCTTTTTTTAATTGAATGTATTAGCATAGCTTGAAAATTTCATTTATATCGTGAAACAGAATAAGTAGTGACACATAGACCCTCTCATTAGGAGGTTATCTTCAATAGTGATGATTTAATAGATCTAAGCAGTGTTCAAGTTCCGAAATTTTATCACACATTATTAATGGATTTTTTTTGTTTTGTTTCAACAGACAGCCGTGTGCCTCTTCCCGGGACGCTGCTCTCCCACTACTGCTCTGACACAAGTGCCGACACCATGGAGCCCGTGAAGGTATCATCCCCTCTCTGCTCTCTCTCTCTCTCTCTCTCTCTCTATATATATATATATATATATATATATCTATCTCTATCTCACTCATGTTCTGCATGTCCCTGCCATTGATTACCTGGAGATGTTGCTTGTTTTCAGTAATACACCAATTTGTGTGTCTAGTATGTTTTTGATTATGTATTCATGCCTGACCCAACCCTACTAGTAGCACTAGCAGGACAAGTTGTGCGTGTTTAGCTTTGTTGCCAGGAACAATTAAGCATGGTGCCTCTCAGGTCCATTGTTGCCTGAATTTTTGATTTTTGTTGTAGCCTTTAGGTTAGGTTTTTATTTGGTAGCCATATCACCCGATTTACAGTGAATTACATCCATCAATAAAAGAATACGAGATGGTTTCCTCAGGCGCATATGCGCAATTTTACAGTATTTATCTATGTTCCTTTGGATTTGGCAGGCGTGATTCCTTGATATAGTTTCCTCATGAACACAGGTGCATGACAGCCAATGTGTGGTTTGCGCGAGGATTCTTCTTCGACTCCGATGCCCCTCCAAATGGCCCAATAAATGTAAGCACCACACTCTAATACATGCGGTAATGGCCTCATGTAGATTTTATCAGTCTAATTAGTTCTAGTAGAATCACTTTCATTTGTTAAACATTGCCCACTGCCACTTCATATATTTTACCTATTGTTTGTACAAGGAATTGTTTTATGTTTATTTACTTTAAACTGCAATTATGAAAAGTGCATTTTTGGGAGATAAAGTTGTTCGTCAAATGTAATTGATTTGTGTTTTCATTTTTAACTATTTACCCACTGCCACTTCATAAAGTTTTTTGTATGTAGCTCTTGTTGGTTCTGTTCAATGCATAGATACCCATGGCCTGCCCGTTGTCCAATTCTTAGGTTGAACATGA
>NW_025249059.1:0-2276 GCF_018294505.1 Triticum aestivum | reverse complement strand
CTTTGATCGTTGGGATCATCCTACTAGCATCCGTCATGGCGGCTTAGCCGCGTTGGTTTTAGACCCAATTATAGACGGATTTCACCTAACAAGAGTCCTTATGGACGGAGGCAGCAGCCTGAACCTGCTTTATCAGGACAAAGTGCGGAAGATGGGCATCGATCCCTCAAGGATCAAGCCCACCAAAACCACCTTTAAAGGTGTCATTCCTGGAGTAGAGGCCCGTTGCACGGGATCTATAACATTGGAAGTGGTCTTCGGATCTCCGGATAATTTCCAAAGCGAAGAGCTAATCTTCGATATCGTCCCTTTCTACAGTGGTTACCATGCCCTGCTCGGATGAACCGCATTTGCTAGATTCAATGCGGTACCACACTATGCATACCTCAAGCTCAAGATGCCAGGCCCGCGCGGGTTCATAACAGTCAACGGGAATATGGACCGCTCTCTCCGTACAGAAGAACATACTGCAGCCCTTGTGGCAGAAGTACAATGCGGCCTCCTCCGGCAAACCACCAATCTGGCGATGACATTTTCAAGCTCCGTCAAGCGAGGGCGGAACACCCCGCAGCAAGATCAGCATGCACGGCAAGAGCAGGACTAGCAATCCGGCCTTCGCTCAAATCCCATCAAAGCAGCATTCGTGCCACGCGTACACAATTACGCACTCCAAATACCATGGGCACAGGCGGAGGCGTATCAAGGGCTCAGTCAACAGTACGGTATCGCTTAATAACCTTTCCATTTACATTTAAGTACATTGCTCTAGTGCAGCTTCTCCAGAATAGCCGGATTATTGGACTTACATAGGAGAGTAAAACCAAGAGGCAAGAGGCTTTGGGTACAGCAAGAAACACCCAGGTGGAATCTATTTACGATTGTTGCTCCTGCTTTATCTATCTGTACGTAGCCTGCCCCTGGATAGGATATGTCAAATAATCCTATTTGTCTCCGCTTAATGCATACATTGTAAACATACGCCTAAATGTATTATTTATCAATAGGAGACTATATATAGTGTTAGCTTACTTGTTTTTATTCGAGAATTTTTTATAAATGTCTATTTAATTTTGCATCCGTACATTTTGGTACGCTTCGTTCTCCAGGGGCTTCTTATGGCGCCCCATAATACGGCAAGTCAAGTCCGAACACTTTCAACAGTGTAGCACCTCGAACTTATAGCATTATATGCATCAGCTCCGAATCATGTCTTGGGTTACGGTTGGGATAGCCCGGCTCCTGGGTTTGCCGCCTTACGTTCCGCTATCATCCGGCTAAGGCAGGCCAAAGGAGAACTACTGCGATTGTGCCCTGGTTATTTTGGATGAGCACCTCAGTAGAGAAAGCACAAAACTGTCCGACATGATGTGGCGAGAGACTGGTCGCTGTTCGAGAGGTCTTAAAATCCTTAAAGATTTTTCCGCTTTAGGCATTAATTCGTCTTTGTCCAATATAGGCGTGTATAGCGCCCCAATTTGGCCTTTCAGATTCTAGGGGCTTCGCCGAAATTTAAAATCATAGACTTCTATGGCTAAGTGAAGGTTATAAACCCGTATAGTCTGATTGCCTGGTTCACTACACTGGACACCTCCTTAAGGGACCAAACATTTGGATAAAGAGTGTCCGGGTTTTCCACGAACACCCCAGTACTAGTTACATGGGGGCGGAAGCCGATGACTGGCCTACTTTCAGAGTTTGATAAACAGCCGCTCAGAAGGTAATATTTTAAATCACAAAAGTGCTACATAGTGCAATTAACTTCGTCTTTAATTACAAACATGACAGAAGTGAATTCATTCAAAAATTATGTCGTTGGTACATTCATCGGCCATGAGGCAAGCACCCTTCATAACGCCATCATAATACTTTTCGGGGACACGATGCGGCTTGCCCTCCGGCAGCCCGTCCTTCACCAGCTTCTCCGCATCCAGCTTGCCCCAATGCACCTTGGCGTGGGCCAGGGCCCGGCGGGCACCCTCAATGCAAACGGATCGCTTGATGACTTCCAATCGCGGACAGGAATCCACCATCCGCTTGATAAGGCCGAAGTAGCTGGTGGGCAGAAGCTCGCCAGGCCATTTCCGGAATATGAGATCTTTCATAGCCACTTCGGCCGCCTTGTGGAGTTCGACCAACTTCTTCAGTTGGTCACTCACAGGCGTTGCATGTTCGGCCCCAGCATACTGGGACCAGAACAACTTCTCCGTTTTGCTCCCCTCCTGGGCACGGTAGAACTCCGTGGCATCTGATACGCTGCATGGCAGGTCTGCGAATGC
>NW_025249058.1:0-2276 GCF_018294505.1 Triticum aestivum | reverse complement strand
GCTATAATTACTATGGAATTTACAGACATTGACTATGAGTACATCACAAACTGCCAAATTTAGATTTGATAGTGAAAGTTGTATTGGGAATCCGAGCGTGTTGTGGCATTCATCTCGCCATGTAGATCAAAGTGTCTATTCATTTGCCCAGGCCTAGCTTAGTATGAATTTTGGAAACTTTGGTTAATTAAGGTTGTTGTACAATTTATGAATAACTAAGAAATATAAGCCGACATGTTTTGGATAACACTAAATGAAGAAAAGAAAATAAGAGGGCAGCCCCGTTGTCCCGACTATCTAGTGCACGCACGGAACCCTTACGCATAACCAACGTATCGATGTCGCCGCCTCTGCCTAGGTTTTTTTATCTAATTCCACACCATCACCATTTTCACCTCAGCCACCGTCTAGGCCAGATAATACGAAAGCTGGCGACCTACAACCATTGTCCAAGGGAAGCCAACTTGTCTCGACCTCGGCCTCGATCTATTGCTGTAGAGATCCGAGACATTACTCTAGAGCGGCGCTATTCATCCTTAGCCAAAGCCGTGGTAGTATGGCGTCTTGTGGAGAGGTGTTGTATGAGCTTCTCCTATTTGCAATGGGTCTCCATATCAATATATTGTACTGTTGGTCAAAAAGTATTGTACCTCGTGAATCAAAAGAGATGCTCCACATATCTAATTATGTGATGTAATCATCGGAAATACCTTTTGGAGGACGAGCTCCATGGAGGCCTCCAAATGCAAATTTTAAAATTCATGAAAATTCATATTTTTACATGTCAAAAAATTCTGGAAAAACATACAGAGATAGATAAAGGCATACTGCACAACTGTGTAAATTTTTAGGACAAAATACGTTGAGGGCTGTGCAAAAAAAGACTACTCTAAGGCTTTTTAACATAGGATATTATTCATCCTCACAGACCATTAATTTTTCTTTTTGTACATGTCACATTTCAATGTATTCCATCTTGAAATTTTATACATATATGCCTCACATCCTTGTTTACTTGTACAAAAAATTCAGATTTTTTTAAGCCGAAATGTTTGAATTTTGAATTTTTCAAAGAAAAACGGCCTCCATGAAGGCCGAGAGCCAAAATGCCATTCTTTGTACTCTCTTGTATCTAATGATGATATGTACTTGATTTATTCAATCATGCAACCACCAACAACACGAGTTGGATAAATTATTATATTTTCGATTACTCCCTTTATTTATGTTTTGCGTAAAATTGTTTGGATCCATTACAAATGGTGTGCCTATAACTCGAGCGTGTGCTCTCTTGACTTTTTTCACCACGTCAACGCAAATATTTCCTCAACTAAAGTACATAGCGCACCAGTTTCCCTCCTACTATATCACCTAATTTTGGCTAGAAAAAAACAAAAAGTATCAGAAAATCTAGAGAACTATTCATCTAAAGTTCACAAGCTACCCTATATCCTAAGATGTAAGAAAGATCAACAAAAAATGTCAACACAAAAAAGAAGAATTAGAGCCAAAGGTGTCATCCCCTCTCTCCCTCACTTCCCCATCTTAAAAATCTGGATTGAAAATGTTGATGCATGACAATCCCTTTCAAAATATCAATTCATTTAATATCCATGATCAAAACTAGACTTGCCTCGTATAATGTTAATTGCCACCATGACATAAGCTTGGAACCTAGTTTTCACTCGATGCATATTATTGTGAGGACAAAAACTACAAAGTGCATGTTGTAAATCAAACCAAATAGATCAGTGATTGATTGCCACTCTAATAAGAAATCTGAATCATGGAAAATACATCCAAGAGGGACCACACACAAAATGGTTAGGTGTCATCTATAAAAAAATCATATGAACATATATTGCACTTAAGTAGGATTTACTAAAGGAAGTTGATGTAGTCTTGGCACTAAAACTAGCACATACAATCTAACATTTAATACATGATGTTGCCATGATCCATGCATTAAAAACACGCTATACACTTAAATATTTGCCATGGTCTAGGCATTAGAAGTACCACATGATATTTTAGGGACTAGTCTGACAAATCAAGGTCCGTAGAAAGTCAATAAATACATATATTTGGGGAGAGGTGGATAAGGTGGTAAAAGTTGTATATGCACGCATCTTAGATGTGTGTGTGTTGCATGGGTAGGTTATAATAACTATGAAATTTTGTAGACATTGACAATGAATACATCATGAACTGTCAAATTTGTTGAGTGAAAATCATCTATTCATTTACCCAACCAGGCTGCCTCTAAATTTTGTAGA
>NW_025249057.1:0-2276 GCF_018294505.1 Triticum aestivum | reverse complement strand
AACGTTTTTCAAATTATGCGAGCTTGAAAAATGTCCTTATGTTTGGGACAGAGGGAGTATTTTACAACATGGCAACCTCCTTCTATCCATATGTCTCGAAAAATTGCCATGCTTTTATACCATTAGGGGGGGAGGGGGGGTGTTTCCTCTTGGTTTTCTTCTACTCTCGGCAACTTTTTGGATATGTTTTGTATATAATTTGTCATGTCATAATAGTAACCGTTGATTTTCTTAAATAGTGGGTCACAATAACTCTTACCAAAAAGGCACTGCGCCCTGCTTTATAAGTAAAGCCCATAAGGATACAATCAACCGAAACCAGAAGTTCATAAACATACAACAAGGTTCAAAATAAATGTACGAAAAGTACGTGCTGCAGGCACAGAAGAATAAGCCCACAATCGCTAACTTAAGTATCAAGGAGGATAAATGACCATGAGTAACAGGGTCGTCACCTACTCCTTGTGCTTCCTGGTCAGGTTGTGGATAGCAGCCTTATCCCGTCATTTGCTTGGGTCTTAGTAACTCTTATCTTTCATGTGAACGAGGAGGTAAAAGCGATCATGTTAAATTTAGTTATGGTTTGTATATAGTCATGTCGTAATGGTAATTTCATATGTTCTTTTATCTAGTTGTCATGATACTGTGATTTTTAGATTTTTTTTAGAAAAACACTATGATTTTTACATCTGCATTTTTATTGGCCAAAACAGCAGTCACTTTTGGTCCAACGGGTTGGGCATGTCTTTTCTGTTTCGTTCGTGCAGAAAGGTCATTGATAGCAAACACCTGGAGAGAACATCATCATTCTCTCATTCCATGCTACCTGAGACCCTTCCTAGTGCTCCATGATGTGCAGGTAGTAAAGCTGCCACATATGAAGAAAAAAATGATGTGACAAAGCGATTAAAAAGAAGAGAGCTTTATGCTGACTTTAGAAAGAAACTTTGCTAAGTGCGTGGGTCTATACAAAATGACTATCAACTATACCTGGCCATAGCCAGCCCGGCCCAAACGGCCGGACCGAAAAAGCCCGACCTGGCCCCAACACGACGCTGCTCTCGGGCCAGGCCCAGGCCTAGATTTTGAGCCCGAAGGCCGGGCCAGGCCCGGGCCTAGGCCCATAGTTTTTGTGATTTATCGAAGAGGCCCAACCCGAGGTCTGGCGGGCTTTTACACTTGCGGGCCGGGCTTGGGCCTAATTTTCTAGGCCCGATGCCCTGGTCGGGCCGACCCGGGCCTGGGTTTTCTGCGTCGGGCTTGACCAGGTATACTACCCACCAATACATGAAGGTCTTTAGGTGTTAAAATATTAAATGAAGAAGACTTAGCTACAAAAGCTAAGCACCACAACGAAAAAAATTAGTTGCTAAGCTTTTTACTGCATTTAGCATCTTAACTTAGCACCAATCCATATCGTTCCCTCGGGAACCTCTTGAGATAACATTCCCCCATATTAGCATTCAAAACATGGATATGGAGTTTTTGTACCTGAGGTAAGAAAAGGTACTATTTAAAAAAAACATTTTTTCTACTAAACATTGATGGATATTTAAGCTGCACGATAAATTGCTCTTGAAAAAAAACTGCACGATAAATGTGCAGTTGAAATATTCATCAATGTTTATAAAAAATAATCAGAATTTACTTTTAAATTTCTTATTATTTGTTTTGAAGTTTTACTGTTCGTAAGGGAGCATGTAAGCTCAGAATCAAAAGAGCATTTTTGCCATAAAAACAAAAAAAGTGTATAATAGTGCTTGCTTTTGGCAGAATATAAACAGAAATGCACCAAAGTGAACAAGCACCCGGTGCTCTAGAAATTCCAAACTGCCGGATGCTGTATACGGAGTCCGTAGGGCTAGTCCATGCATGCCTGGTCTCCCCCCGACCGGGCGCCAAACAAGAGCTGGCATGACAAGGAGTGCTCCACGACCACCACCCTACGTGACGTGGCGACCCAACGACAATGCAGGACAACGCAGGTGTCCTAGCTCCTTCCGGTCACTTCCTGGTTCTCGGAGATAACCACGCCCTACGCCCGTCGCAGGCATGCGCCCATGCGCGCTCGCACGTGTCGCCCCACAAGAGACTCGCATGGCGCGCGCCGACACATCAGAGGCACACGCGCCGGCACTCCGCGCCGTGACGCGCCCTCCTCCGCCGCTATAAAAGGGCCACGCCGGTGCCTCATGCCCTCATCCTTCATCAGCATCAGGCAATCACCAACACCTTACAAGCAGTCACACAACGTTTCCCAGCTGAGGTTGTGGTAG
>NW_025249056.1:0-2276 GCF_018294505.1 Triticum aestivum | reverse complement strand
TTGCTTTGGACGGCTCAGAGGAAGGCAATGTTCTCTAATGCTAGAGGACGCCGCAGTAAACTCCTTGTCTATTGCAGCGTCCTCTAATATTCTTACCTTTTTGCTATCGATGGCTCGGGGGATGGTGGCATGCCTCCGCAAGCCCGCCAATCCACCTCACTGTCCGCTGCCGCGCCCCTTAATTACCCTGCCAATCGTGGAACCACCTCGGAATGGATGCTTTTCTTCTCCTCTCCTCTAATACTAGCGAACCCGGCATGGTGGCACGCCGCGCCCGTTGAGACAGATGTATTGTATTCATTGGAATATTTTGCAGGCATACCATTTATATCAGAAGGCAAATAAAGGGAAACGACTTTCATTCATAACTACCTTACATATAACGTATAGGTAAAATGGAAAAGATATAGTACTACATTCCGGAGAGGATTCTCTTATTCTCACTGAACATGGTTTACTGAAAAGACACTGATACGACTGGAATCCTATGGTGGCAAGACACACAGGATACCTCAACAGTCCAAACATGATCGAACTGGCTGCAACCGACGACATGAGATAGCTCTACTGTGGCAAGATAGAGCATAAGTGACATCGGATGTTGAAATCAAATCATCCTGGTGTAACCCCGACGCGGGATTAGTACCAACAATGAAATTATAAAGCGCTTTTCCAAAATGATCCAATCGTTCAATAGGTGGGTGTCCACCCGTGTAACTGATGGTACGATCTTCAGTGAATAGGTGGGCCTGTCCTGGCGGCCTGTGACCCTAAGTCTCTCCTTACTTGGAGGTGCGGGGGTTAGAAGTACGGTGTGATGTTAGTCTTTTTAAACATATTTTTTCAACACAGTATTTTCCCTTCAAATACTTTGCTAATTTAGTGCTCTATTCTTTTGCTTTGGACGTCTCAGAGAAAGGCGATCTTTCAATATACACTTTTTACTACTACTTTTTAATATATTTTTTAGACGCAATATATTTTTTCTTCTAAAATTTTGCTAATTTTGTGCTCTATTCGTTTGCTTTGGACGTCTCACAGGAAGGCAATCTTTTTAATTTATTTTCTGGACGTAATATTTACTCCTCTAGTATTTCGCTAGTTTCATGCTCTATTTTTTTTTTTGCTTTGGACGGCTCAGAGGAAGGCAATGTTCTCTAATGCTAGAGGACGCCGCAGTAAACTCCTTGTCTATTGCAGCGTCCTCTAATATTCTTACCTTTTTGCTATCGATTGCTCGGGGGATGGTGGCATGCCTCCGCAAGCCCGCCAATCCACCTCACTGTCCGCTGCCGCGCCCCTTAATTACCCTGCCAATCGTGAAACCACCTCGGAATGGATGCTTTTCTTCTCCTCTCCTCTAATACTAGCGAACCCGGCATGGTGGCACGCCGCGCCCGTTGAGACAGACGTATTGTATTCATTGGAATATTTTGCAGGCATACCATTTATATCAGAAGACAAATAAAGGGAAAAGACTTTCATTCATAACTACCTTACATATAACGTATAGGTAAAATGGAAAAGATATAGTACTACATTCCGGAGAGGATTCTCTTAGTCTCACTGAACATGGTTTACTGAAAGGACACTGATACGACTGGAATCCTATGGTGGCAAGACACACAGGATACCTCAACAGTCCAAACATGATCTAACTGGCTGCAACCGACGACATGAGATAGCTCTACTGTGGCAAGATAGAGCATAAGTGACATCGGATGTTGAAATCAAATCATCCTGGTGTAACCCCGCCGCGGGATTAGGACCAACAATGAAATTATAAAGCGCTTTTCCAAAATGATCCAATCGTTCAATAGGTGGGTGTCCAGCCGTGTAACTGATGGTACGATCTTCAGTGAATGGACGTTACATACGGAGGACCACCACGTCAGAGAAGTTGTCGCATATGCGTGTTGTTGGTACCTTAGGATGAAATTTGTCATATAACTTGAGGCTCTCAAAAGCAAATTGTTTTGGTCACGGAAATTTAGATAAGAAAATATGTGTCTTTTATATAAATTTTTAGTTTGGTCTCTACATAGTAAGGGACCACCCACCAAGTGGAAAGAAACACACCAATACAGTCAAAAGTAAAGATCTTCAGAACAATGCTTTTCATAGCTAATATTGAATAAACATTCACATTCCATAACAAAAAAAAACTAACTACAACTTATATCCGATCCCAAGTACAACCAATGACGTGGTAAAAAAATCAACTATTTGATCACCACAGAAACTTTAGCAGTACGGGAAACATGGAGATTTGTCGT
>NW_025249055.1:0-2277 GCF_018294505.1 Triticum aestivum | reverse complement strand
ATCCAATCGATCTAATCGCGACCCGAACCCCTCAGGCGGGCGAATAGCATTCAGCGCCCCCCACACCTCCGGCCGATCTAGTCGAGCACCTCGCGTCGGGACTGTTTTTTTTCTTTTTTTGAGTGGTAATCGGGACTGGATAGATTCATCGGGGAGAGGACGGACACGCTTTAGCGAGGCGCTGCACGGGCCGCGATAGAAGCGCAGCTGGGCTGGAATGGGTTGTCGGACGGCCTAGTTCACCACAGAGCTCCGTTTCAGCCTCTGGAGAAGCAGCCCATAGGACAGCCGGGCCAGTTACGGGAGAGATGGATGTACATGGGAGATCAGACGGCCAAAAACGTCCAGATCATGAAATCGGACGGCCAGAAACACGGAGCGCTGAGAGGGCTCGCTTTAAGTGTGGTTATACTGTCCTTAATAAGAAAGACTATGTCAAATTAAGCAGCCAACAGCGGTCGGTGCACTGGCTAGAGCTAGAGCCTGTCACGCGAGTCCTCATATATCGAGTTCGACTAGTGCATCCCGCAGCACAAATCATTTTTTCTTTCCGTCCCCACTTACAGGTGGGCCCATAAGCACGCGGGCCCAGCCACGTGGGAAGAGTTAACGATGAGTTGACAGCAATAGACAGAAATGTATCAAAATATGTATCTCAAACACAAGTTATAGGGTCATTATGTGTCATTTTTCAAGTTTATGTATGAAAATGTACCCGCCATGCAAGTTTATGTGCTAGAATTGTAATGATAATTAACTCTCAAGAAAAGCATGTCTCTTCTTCTTTAGATCCACCCGGCACGCAAGCGTACTGAAGGAGCTCTCTTCGACGACCATTGTCCACTATGGACAACAATGGGAGGAAACGAAAGGCGACCATTGACCATAGCTCCAAGGTACTACCTAGCTGATGGCATCTATCCAAGATGGTCGACATTTGTGAAGACTATCTCAAACGTTGTGCCAGGAGGCAAGAAGTCCCACTTTGCCAAGGTTCATGAGTCTTGCAGGAAGGATGTCGAGCGAGCATTTGATGTGCTCCAATCTCGATTTGATGTTGTCCGCTACCCTGCTCAGACCTGGTCGAAAGATCAAATGTGGGAGATCATGACTTGCTGTGTCATCTTGCACAATATGATCATTTAGAGCGAGCAGGAAGAGCCAGTGTTTGACACTAAACCATACTACAGGCAAGGTCCTCTTATCCAAGTTGATCACCAGCTACCGGCAACCTGGACTGCCTACATCAGTATGCGTGAGGAGATCCGAGACCCACAGGTGCATCAACAACTACAGCAGGATCTGGTGGAGCACCTATGGAGGATCAAGGGCGACGCCTAGCTCGACATGTGATGAAATAAGAGTGAACTATGTGATAAAAAAATTATTTACGTTGAGAATTGACGCCGAACCATGCCAAATATGGACCAATTCGCGCCGATATGGGCCATTTTTGCCGAAAGTGGGCCAAAAAAATGGGCCGACATCGTCACCTGGGGGGCCAACCGCCCCAGAGCCGATTACACCGCCGGCTCGCCCCCAAGCGGTGATTTTTATACCTCATAGGGATGCCAACGGCTGGAGATGCTCTTACTTATGTACCGCATCACTTGCGAGATGAGTTCGAGAACTGATGTGAAGTTTTCTCAAAAGAACTTCCGAAAAAAGCATGCGAAGTTTTATAATTCACTATTGTCTTTATTCTTGGCGCGCTATCTTAGCTATTTTTTATTTATTCTACCCATTTTCACTCTCTTCAACCATCTAGTTCTTGGCGGCCTTTGAGTAATATATTCATGCGAGGGAATGGTGATTGTAAAACAAAAGATGCAAAAATAGGCAACCAATATATTTTCAAGAGATCCAACACAATCGGTGTTCTGTTTCCTGGTCAACAGATGCTGGGCTAATACAGGATTAGTTGCCACTGCACGTCATTGAATCGCTTGTGTTGACGAGGAACCAGTATACAGTGTCTAGTGTCTGACATTACAAAAAATCTCGTCTCACCTTACGATTTTCATGAGGGGCTGAAACAGCAAAAATGCTCTACTTACATGTGGTTTGCTCACTCATCAACGAGGAGCTACGGCTCTGGTGCACAGCCGGCCTTGTCGGGGCAATGTGGATGCCACCTGATTAGAGACTGCAGACTAGTCTACTAACCTGGCCGCCGGCCTCTTTTTGGTTTCTTTCAGTTTTTGTAGCTGTCCATTGTTAGCTACTAACCAAACTGACACTTTAACCTGGCCGTCTTGGCCTTTATCTTAATGAAAT
>NW_025249054.1:0-2277 GCF_018294505.1 Triticum aestivum | reverse complement strand
ATAAACCAAACTTAGTTTTAAATGCAGTTTTCCATTCATCTCCCAATTTCATACGAATTTGATGGTATCCACTACGCAAATCAACTTTGGAGAATATTGTAGAGCCACTCAATTCATCAAGCATATCATCTAGCCTAGGAATAGGATGACGATAACGAATAGTAATATTATTAATGCCTCTACAATCAACACACATACGCGACGTACCATCCTTTTTAGGCACTAGTATAATAGGAACAGCACAAGGACTAAGAGATTCGCGTATATAACCTTTGTCGAGCAGCTCCTGTACTTGACGCATAATCTCCTTCGTCTCCTCTGGATTGGTACGGTATGGTGCACGGTTGGGTAGCGATGCACCGGGAATTAAGTCAATTTGATGCTCAATCCCTCGAATAGGTGGTAATCCCGGTGGCACGTCTTGTGGGAAGACGTCAGCGAACTCCTGCAAAATGTTAGTGACAGCAGGGGGCAAAGAGGAAGGCACGTCCTCGACTGAAAATAATGCCTCTTTGCACACAAAAGCATAGCAAACAGATTTGTTGAAATCTAGCTCATCAATATCAGATTTTGTGGCAAGTAAACATGCACTTTTCAATTTAATTTCAGAAACAACACTAGATGGTTTATTATTAGGTTTCATTTGTTGCTCAAATTCCTTTGCCACAATCTGATTTTCAGTCTTATTTTTCTCCTGTTTTGCTTTATTAGCTCTATTAATGTCATCTTTCAAAATGGAATCAGGAGTCATAGGAAGCAAAGTAATATTTTTATCCTTATGAACAAGAGTATACTGATTGTTTCTACCATGGTGTACAGAATTTTTATCAAATTGCCATGGTCTACCTAGTAATAAGGGACATGCTTGCATGGGTACCACATCACAATCAACATAATCAGCATATGTAGGGATACTAAAATGCACACGAACAGTACGTGTTACCTTAACCTTGCCGCTGTTGTTGAACCATTGGATGTAGTAAGGATGTGGATGTGGTCTTGTGGTGAGAGATAGCTTCTCCACCATCTCCATGCTAGCCAAGTTGTTACAGCTCCCTCCATCTATGATGACGCGAACAGAACGTTCCTTCACAACTCCCTTTGTATGGAACAAATTATGCCTCTGATTTTGCTCTGCTTGTGTGACCTGCACACTCAAAACACGTTGAGCAACTAAACATTCATACCTGTCAGCGTCTTCAGGAGCCATGTATTGCGTCTCATTTTCAGAATCATCGCCACCATGTTCTTCACGTGTAATAAGAGCCAAAGTCTCCTCATCATAGTCACTAGCGGACTCATACCCACCATCCTCAGTAGCAATCATTACACGCTGAGATTTGCATTCTCTCGCAAAATGTCCTCTTCCCTTACAACGACGACAAATAATATCACTTGTGTGCCCTGTCGATGCCATGGAAGAAGAAGAGCTCTGCGCAGGCCCGGCAGGTGTGTTCTTGGCAGAGAGTGGTGGTTGTGCCTGCTTTCTTGTATCACGGCTGGAGGTGGCACCTGATGGAGGTGATGGTGAAGGGGAAGTAGAAGATGCACGCGGTGTCCATGATGAAGGTCGACCTGCAGAAAAGTTAGTTCGCGCCAATGGCTGTTGATCCTGCACTTCACGTTCAGCTTTACAAGCAAGATGGAACAAACGAGTGATATTATTATAATCCTTATACTCTAGAATGGTCTGAATCTCTTTATTTAATCCACCCATAAAACGTGCAAGCATAGCTTCATTCTCCTCAACAATACCACATCTAATCATGCCAGTTTGTAATTCCTGATAATATTCTTCTACAGAATTTTTCCCTTGTCTTAAACGCTGCAATTTTTGAAGTAATTCACATTGATAATATGGTGGAACCCAACGAGTACGCATAGCAGTTTTCAAAGCAGCCCAAGTAGCTGGAACAGGATATAATCTACAATGTTCAGACCACCAAACACATGCAAAGCTAGTGAAAGCACAAACAGCAGCAGGAACACGTCTCTCCTCAGGATATTGTAAACATGTAAATCGTTGTTCAGTTTCTAACTCCCAAGTAAGATATATATCAGGAACATATCTACCCTCAAATGGTGGAATATTCAATTTCAGTTTAGGGACATGGTCATGATCTCGTACCTGAGGTGGTGGTGCCGGCCTACCGTTGCGAATATATACCTGAGGTCGACCTGCTGGTGGTGGTGCTGGTGGCTGCACGTAGTTCTGATTTTGATCAACCTCATCCTCATAATCGCCCGCATAATCGTCATCCTCCTCAGCCGCCGCAG
>NW_025249053.1:0-2277 GCF_018294505.1 Triticum aestivum | reverse complement strand
CCTTCGATGTTCATACGGTACGCAACAACGACAATAGTTTTTTTCGTAATTAAGCACGACTTCAACTATTTTAACGTGTATTTTTCATATTTTCCAATTCGACTAGCTTATCCCATGCTTTGCAAGACGCTATGTCTTGGAGAGGATGGGTTTTAAAGACCATGAAAGTATGAAAACCAAAAAAAGTATCCTAAGTACCCATCATGGTGTGGATTTTCAAGTAAAGTTGTACAATGCTCAGAGTGTAACCCATTTTGGTTGCAAAAACTGGGAAGCACTTTGCAAGTTGTATGGTTTTGATGAGGGTATGCTTGTCACCATGGATCTTGGTGATCCTACAATCGCGCAAGAGAGACCTACAATTTTCGTCCTTGTGGATACACCTCCAATTCTTCCTCTATGTGAGCTTAACATAGTTATTAAGTAATTTATATTGTTTATTTCCAAATAGTTGACAACTTATTTTCCATTGACAGCTTATTTTCATTCTTCAAAGAATGTGCAGAAGATGGTAGACAGAACCTACTACACCGAAGGCTCCGAACTAACTTATCAGGAGAAAAACCATCTGGTCGCATTTTGTGCTGATCTTGAGAATTACAATGTCTACAATCGAACTCCTCAACATTATGGTCAATACGTGCCTCTAGTGCACGTGTTGAACTACGGTAACTACCATGGAGATACCCCAGTAAGATTTTTTACTATTACGACATCCGTGCATCTTTTTGCACACTTCTAAAACTAGTACATCATATCATTGCTAACTACGAAGTTATTACTATGTTTTTCAATAGATAATCCCGAATGATTGTGTGCCTCATCTGATGTATACACACGGTAGCCTTCATGTTTTGAACATACAACCAGGTCTTCCTACGAATCTGAACTGTCCATACCGGGTTTCTAAAAAAAGTGGAGACATGACAATCAAAGAATGGAAAAAATGTATGGACAGTTGTAAGAAGCTTCTTGGAAGCAACAATCAGCGAAGGGCAAAAATTGAAGACAGGATGATCGCCATTCTTCATAATGGAGAGTCAGGGTCTATATTGTTTTATGCTATTTTACCTTAAGGGTGTTTAGGTCATGTCCTACCTGATACTGATGATCATGTGCTAAGAACAATTATGTAGGGTTGGGTTCGATGACTATGAGGATGATGATCGTATGACTTATTATTAGTAACGAGTAGAAGTTGTATGATGATGCATGATTAGTAGGACTTGTTATTATATATGATGATGTATGATGCGAGTATGTATGAGTTAATTATTATATCAGCTGGTGAAATGAATATATATAGCGGCAGCGTTGGTAAACCAAGGACGAAGATATAAGAGAGGACACTTCTCTCTATTAGCTAGCTAATAACAACCTAAAAATAACCCCCAGAACCCCTAAAGCAGCCACTTTTCTAAAAAAAACATGGACTTTTGGTCCCGGTTGATGCCATCAACCGGGACAAAAGGCCCCCTGGCTGGGCTCGGCGCACAGGGCCACGTGGAGGCACATTGGTCCCGGTTCGTGTTTGAACTGGAACTAATGGGTGGAGGTATTATTAACGACCCATGGGACTAAAGGCCCTTATGAACCGGGACTATTAGGTGTTTTTCTACTAGTGTGAATGCTTTGTGGGCTGCATGGGATGAAGACATACTAAAAGAGGAAGACCAGAGAGAGAGAGAAAGAGAGAGAGAGATTTAAATGGGGTTGTAGGTTGTGGCTGAGATACAAGATTTAAGGATGCCGTCGTATCACTCCGATGAATTTTTGGATGGACACATATTGATCTTTTTTTTCCGTTGCAACGCACGGACATTTGTGCTATTATTTTAATATAGTCAATCCCACAGATAACAAGTGGTCCAACATGAGGCAGGATTGACATTAGATCACTTGTCCTCACCCATATTATCAGGTCATTTATCGGAGCATTCAGGCCTCGTGCGTCCTAAAGAAATTTGGTGCCATGGACCTTAGATGAAACCTTTTTATCCCAATAATTTGCGTGTACTATTTGTTAACAAGGTTCTCAACATTCATCTACCACGTACAGTATCGACATGATCATAATAGTTGAATGTTATCGGAAGAATGCAAATATTATGACAAAATTACAGATATGTTTAATTAATACACAAACCTTCGATTCCAGAAATCAGATATAGAGTTCAATAGATTTGTTCCAAGATTGTCTACAAACCCAAAACATCCCGGCCAAGGTAGCAATGATATGCCGAAGACGAACACATGTGGGCACTCGCATTGATGGCC
>NW_025249052.1:0-2277 GCF_018294505.1 Triticum aestivum | reverse complement strand
ACATGAACAAGGCATGATGCATGACAAAGCTACATGAAGCTACTCATGGCAAGAGATGATGCAAACAAGAACAACACTTCAAGGCAAGTTTAAATGAGGCCGGGAACAACATATAACAATTCTGGTAAGTCCTCATATGCATATTTCGAAGTTGGTCCAGATCTGAATAAACCTTATGTTCAAGTTGTTAAACAGCAAGTTAAGATGCACCAAGATGATCTACACGAGATTCTAGTCAAGTTACATATAAAGTTCATATAGTTCGGAGCTACGGCCTAGAAGATATGAGCAAAACAAGTTAAACATGGCATTGATGCAAAATGCACCCAAACATCAAGCGAACACCTCAAAACAAGGATGCAACATCATAATATGAAACTACATGCAATTCTAAGCAAGTTTCATATAGAGCACACTCAAAACGGAGCAACGGTTCAACACACACGCTATACAAGTTTAAAGGACAAGCTGTCCAAAACAGCAACTAGGCATATTGCAAGCATCAAAACAATAAGCTACAGCACCCCCAACATAAAAACAAAAGGCATGGGAATGATGTACAGGTAAAGCATTAGAAAACATGAACACTGAGCTATCTCCAGAAATCACTAGAACATGCTCAAACACACATGGTAAGATTGCAAGTTATAACGATTTCAGACTTTGCAGAAAATAACATCACGATGCAATGTTTAGAGCTATCAAACAACATGTTAAAGGAACTTATAATGGTAAAAAAAAGGCATGGCATGAATCTACTAATTGCATAGATCAAAAGTCCCTTACTGACAATAAGCCAAAAAGGATCAGAAAATATGATGGCACCCATGTAAACATGGCAAGTTATATTACAGATTCATACATGGCAGAAACAAAATTATGAAGGCATGTAGATGAGCTTGTGCAACTCACTACAGAGCATTACATGGCATGGCAAGGCAACCAACAGTAAGAAGGCATATTTGTGAAGCTAAGCATGGCAATAGCAAGGTCATAGGGTGCATGAATCACTAGCAAAACACATGGTAACAACTGAACTTAATGCAAACAGGCTGACAGCAACATTATGAAGCAACTTTGGAGCAAGATATGAACAAGCTACAGCAAGCTATAAATGCTACCAGGGGCATGGATGGATAGAGGATGACATGTAGATCAAAACATGTTTATTGAACATCTCCAGATTATGCATAGAATGATTAGTTGCAACATGTTTACATGGCATCACAAAATAATAGATTCAGCCTAGCAAAACAGCAACATCATGAACCCTACTTAACAAGCTCGATTCACTCACCACAAGTCATTGCATGACAATATAAGCATAGCATAATCAAGAAGACATGTTTGTGAAACAAAACAAGTCAAGAACAAGTTCATAGCATGCACGGATCAACTATAGCATCCTTGGCTAAATTGAATAACATGTAAACAATCTGCCAGGAAACATTTTGAAGCAAACGTAGAGCACGAAAATGACATGCTACACTACTCCATAATTGCAACCAAGTGCATGAATGGATAGACAATAACCAATTGTTCAAAACACCCTTACTGAAGTGTCTCAAAATATGCATGGATCTCTCGGTAGCATCAAATTTACATGGCATCAAAATAACAGCAGAACAGGGACTAAAATCAGCAACATCACGATGCCTAGTTTGCATGCTTGTGCTAGTCACCACATTGATCACAAAAATACATGGTAAGCACCTCTGTAAAGAAGACATAGCATAGATCAAAACACATGAAGACATCAACATCATAGGATGTACACATCAATCATGGCAAAAATGACAAAAGAGCTCGTTTTGTTAACAGACAGCAGAAAACATCATGAAGCACTTTTACAATGATGATTCAGGCATCAAGATGAGCTCAAATGAATATGATGCAATGGAATGAAATGATGTACTCGTTCAGACGAACAATTTGACATATTACACGCTCGAAACGGAGCTATGAATGGAGAGATACGGCATGACAAACATGGCATGAAAATTACAAAAACTTCGGGACTTGGACGATTTCGGGGAGGGGAAAGTCAACCTCGGATCTGGGCACGAATTTCGATGATCGCCGGAATCTCAGCGGCCGGAGAAGAGGGAGATAGCGGTCATCGTCAAGGGAGAGGTCCGGGCGGCCGGGGGAGGGCGGATCCGGCCGGCCCCTGGCCGGATCTGGCCGGAGAAGAGGCCGGCACACCGGTGCGGCTGGGCTGCGGCGGCGGCCGACGCGGTTGGTGGCGGGAGACGGGGCGGCGCCCGGCCTGAGGCG
>NW_025249051.1:0-2277 GCF_018294505.1 Triticum aestivum | reverse complement strand
GGGGGTAGGTATGGAGAGGCAAGGTCCTAGCTATGGAGAGGTTGTAAACACAAGGGATGTACGAGTTCAGGCCCTTCTCGGAAGAAGTAATAGCCCTACGTCTCGGAGCCCGGAGGCGGTCGAGTGGATTATGAGTATATGAATTACAAGGTGCCGAACCCTTCTGCCTGTGGAGGGGGGTGGCTTATATAGAGTGCGCCAGGACCCCAGCCAGCCCACGTAGGAGAGGGTTTAAGGTGAGTTAAGTTTGGGGCGTTACTGGTAACGCCCCACATAAAGTGTCTTTACCATCATAAAGCCTACTTAATTACATGCCGTTGCAGTGCAGAGTGCCTCTTGACCTCCTGGTGGTCGAGTGAGTCTTCGTGGTCGAGTCCTTCAGTCAGTCGAGTGAGTCCTTCGTTGGTCGACTGGAAGGCGACTTCTTCTAAGGGTGTCCTTGGGTAAGGTACTTAGATCAGGTTCATGACCCTACCCTAGGTACATGACCCCATCATTAGCCCCCGAATGGATTGAGGCTTCGAGTGAGGAAGGAATTGATGTCGTTTCCGATTAACCTTTGTGCTCTGGTCGTGCGTTGTCCTGGACCAAAAAATCTCTTCGTCGACAGTGAGCAACTTGTCTTCAGTCGACTCGATCCATTCTATTCTTGCGTCGAGTGATCTTTCGGGCTTCGACGATCTCCGAGCGATGGATCGCCGGAAACCCCGTGTCTGACAGACTGATCTGCTGTTCGCGGATTCCGCGGGACGCGAAATTTGGGGACGCGCGCGAAGCGGGGCGGACCGCGGCGTTCGGATGGGACGGGACATAGACGCCTCGATCTCCGCGCCGCTTTTTTCGCCACGTATCCCGTCTGCATAACTGTTCCTGGATATGATTAGATCGACCGGGCCCACCTGTCATCCACTCGGAAGGGACCTTATAAATGCGCCCGGCGAGGATTTCTGTACTGTGCTTCAGCATTCTCTCTCTCTCTCTGCTTCCTTCTTCCCCGCCCAGTGTGCTCGCTCTCGCCCCCGCACCACTTCCCTTCGCGCATCTCGCCGGCAACCATGGCCAAGGAGAAGACGGCGGCGCTGGAACGTGCGAAGAAGGCGTCGGCGTCGGAGAAGGCAAAGGGGAGATCCACCAGCCACGGCGGGTCCTCGTCCAGATCCCGCCTGCCGAAGGGCTGGGTCCAAGGAGACTGGATCCAGTCGACCATCACAGAGAATGACCTCCTCGACATGGCCAACGAGGGCTTGATCCCTCATGGAGCTGCGAGGCTTCCGGGGAAGGAGTGGCAGCCCCAGCCAGAAGAGGGTGAGTGTGTGCTCTTGGCCACCCATGTTGATCGTGGATTTTCCTTGCCGCCGAGTGTTTTCTTCCGTGGCTTCTTGAATTTCTTTGGAGCGCAGCTCCACCACTTTACCCCAAACTCTATTGCCTATCTTGCCGCGTTCGTGTCCATGTGTGAGGGTTTCCTGGGCTGTCGACCGCACTGGGGTTTGTTCAAGCATATATTCACGTGTCGCTCTCAGACCGTGAAGAAGGCGAGCCCAGGTGATGAGAAAACCCGAGTTGTCCAGATGTGTGGGGGTCTGGGGATCCAGGTGAGGAATAAGAGCACCTTCCCGCCCATGACCTTTCCCGAGTCCGTCAGAGGCTGGCAGTCGACTTGGTTCTACTGCCAGGTCCAGTCGACGCCAGGGCAGTCGAGTGGACTCCCTCCGTTTACCATGGACCGAGTGAACAAGCCCTCCCCTCTGAAGTTGATTCCGGAGAAGATGTTGATGGAGCGCGTGGTGCAGTTGGTTCAGGAGGGAGTGACGGGCATGGATCTCCTGGAGGTCTTCCTTAGGCGTCGCATCCAGCCCCTTCAGTTCCGGAGCCACTGCATGTGGTTGTACTGTGGGACTGAAGACGAGACTAGAGTCCATCCAGAAGCAGTCGACGACGTCACTCTGGAAAGATGGATGGTAGCCGTTACCGGAAATAAGGATAACCCACGCAGAGCCAGAAGGATTCCTCCACTCGACCACAACAGCGATCCAAACAAGGTACACTTGCTCTGTTCTCCACTGCGTTCTTGTCGCATTCATTTCCGTTTATCCTGCCGACTGGTCGACTGATCCTTGTCTTGATATCTGCTAGGCTCTCACCGAACTGTACTCGATGATACAAGATAAGGGTTGACCTCTTTCTATCTATTGATGATACAAGATATCTATCTATTCTGGATCCATCAGAAAGAAATCGATATGTATCTTATTTTTTCTACATCGTATGTAGAGC
>NW_025249050.1:0-2277 GCF_018294505.1 Triticum aestivum | reverse complement strand
TTGTCCTAGCTCAATAGGAACACGCTGTGCTCGTCCATACTGATTCGGAAGGGGGCGTAGTTGTTGTTGTTGCAGAGGTGCGACAGGTGCAGCCGGTGGTGGAAGACGCGCAAGCAGTTCATTAAATCTGTTATCGAGCTTTGTTTCGAACGTCTTCTCAAGGCCAGTAATCTTCTCCATGGCCTCTTCAAAATTGTTCAGCACATCTTGCACCTGTTCAGTCATCATTTGCTGAAACTTATCATGAAGCTCCTTGTTCGATAAGTTCTCCCAGTCAATCTCGTCGGCTTGTGATCCTGGCATGGTTAGCAGCAATAGAAACACACAAGAATATGATCCTACAGACTACTAAGAAGTGGTGGTGGTGTATCACAAATCCGTCAAGCAAATCTCAAATTCTTACCAGTTCTTACCCAGCAGCAGGCGGTGATCGGCAACCGTTGTAGTCAAAACTCTCAAAGCTTGGATAGAGCGATTACCAGGGAGAGTCAAACGCATGACGTAGATGTATGTGGAGCTGGGAAGGCTTATAATATGGTAGCAAAAAGGGTCAGCAATAATCAATTCAGAGATGCAAAGTTGAATAAACGCTCAACGACGGTACTGTGCTGGTCCTAGGATAGACTGTGCTAGAGACGCGAGCCTAGAACACCAACAAAATCACGGCGCGGCACGTAAGCAAGGGAAAAGCACACTCTGAAAAAAAAATTCGCTCTTTTTTTTGCGCTCTTTTTTTTTGCGCTGCTTTGTTTTTGCGAAAAATCACTATAATGGCGAGTGTCTGAAAACTCTTCCTAGCTCAAACGGACAGGATGGGCACGAAATTTTTTTGACCAATTTTTTTTTTCGACTGCCCGGACCCAAAAACTGGAAACGGGTCAAAAAAACTTCCTATAATGGCACCTGTCTCAAAACACTCAGAAACACCTAAAAATAGGATAGCCAGAAATTTTTTCGAAAAATGCGTTTTCGAAAAATTTTGGGCCTAAACGGAGCGTGGCTACCCGACTTTTTTTTTCTGAAACCTACTCCGGCAAGGAAACACGAATCGGAATCTAGATGGATCTCGAAAACAAACCTAATATGCAAGGAACTCGGATTGGTGGTGGATATATGGTGGTGGTAGATGGCAGCGGTGGTGGTAGCGGTGGGAGTATATGGATATGGATCGGTGGTGGTATATGGACACGGATTGGTGGTGGTATATGGATACGGATTCGGAGCGGTGGCGGATAAGCGGTGGTGGTAGATGGCAGGGGCGATGATGATGGTGCGGCGGCGGCGTGACAACTTATGACCAGAACTCGAAACTCTAAAAGACTAGACTCTAAGACCAGCAACTAGACACGACGATGCAACCGCAAATTCAACAAAGCAAAACCCTAAAAAGATTATGCAAAGGCTCAGATTGGTTCGGATATGATGAACTAACCCTAATTTTTTTTGTGGCTTTTTCGTGGACTGTAGGTATGAAGAACAGACTCGATCTAAACTACGAAAAACTGTAAAATCTCACCGAGCAACCTGGAAATCTGATACCACTTGATAGAGGCAAAGGTGTCTCGTCTTTCGATGAGATGATGGATATCGCTTTGGTGGAAGTCGACTTTCACGATCCGACTACGAACGTGCGAGGACGTCGCGCCTTAGCAATCGCTAAACCAACTCCGAGAGGTTATTGACCACGCCGGAGCACGATCAACCTGACCATGAGGGTCTGTTTCCTGCGAGCAAACGAAGAACAAGCAAGAAACTAAGATTGCAATCTGGATATTGCGAATTTAAGATGAAAGCTTTATTGATCAAGGTGGGGTTCTGTGACGCCTTTGTCTGGTCGTTGAACACAAACGAAGTACGCGAAGTTGCAGCTATGGCGAACTTTTAATCTAAACAAAACCCAAAGTCTAAACGATGCCCTAAGGGCTGTATATATGGAGGAAGAGGGGGGAATTTCGTGGCCCTTGGTGGAGGGGTCCGAAATCAACCCTATCTCTTGTTTCCCCACACATACGGACTCTAAAAATAGCCTATACTTATGTATTTCGAAATTACATGGGCCTGGCCCAATAATAAGGTGACGCAGGACCTAAAATAGCCTCGGGACGAAATTTATGAAGTGGCATCTTGTATATTTCGTCCAAGGCTTCATGCACCCATTATGGTGGCTTCAAAGTCCTGAAATCATCACTTGTAACTCCGTTCTTGTTCCCCTTGCGCATGCCATCATCTCCATGCTTGTTCTTGCTCCAATGTTCATCCTTCTCCAAGCTAGGCCCT
>NW_025249049.1:0-2277 GCF_018294505.1 Triticum aestivum | reverse complement strand
CAGGCATCGCAGTGTTATGCCGGCAATCAACGCTGCCATGGTGTTTGAAATTCATTCCCATTTCTTGCATGGGACATAAGCATGCACCCAAGGACACAGATTTCATTTTTCAACCAATTTATATGCAGTGGAGCATGCGCATGTAGTTCAAATTTGAATTATTCACATAAATGCATTGAAAACTCAGTTAATGCATAAAAATGTCCAACCGAACCCCGAAAAATCACAAAAACTCACACAACACTCCTATTGTTCTATGTTGACACGAGAAAAAAACATCAAAGCAATAAGAGGCAATGGATATCGTTTCGTCCCTGAAGGTGGGACGTTCCCTAACGAAAACCATCGTGCTTGTTGTGAGAAGCTCCGGTTTGTGAGAAGCATATACCCAAACCTGCCCCAAATGGGACAAAATTTGTACCACGGCATGTTGATGCCGCTCCATGATAGCATGCCAAGTTTCATGAATTTCATACGAGTTTTGGATTTACTAGAATTTAAAAACCAGGCATCTCAATGTTATGCCGGCAATGAACGGTGCCATGGTGTCTGAAATTCATTCCCATTTCTTGCATGGGACATAAGCATGCGCCCAAGGACACAGATTTGATTTTTCAACCAATTTATATGCAGTGGAGCATGCGCATGTAGTTCAAATTTGAATTATTCACATAAATGCATTGAAAACTCAGTTAATGCATAAAAATGTCCAACCGAACCCCGAAAAATCACAAAAACTCACACAACACTCCTGTTGTTCTTTGTTGACACAAGAAAAAAACTTCAAAGCAATAAGAGGCAATGGATATCGTTTCGTCCCAAAGGTGGGACGTTCCCTAACGAAAACCATCGTGCTTGTTGTGAGAAGCTCCGGTTTGTGAGAAGCATTTACCCAAACCTGCCCCAAATGGGACAAAATTTGTACCACGGCATGTTGATGCCGCTCCATGATAGCATGCCAAGTTTCATGAATTTCATACGAGTTTTGGATTTACTAGCATTTAAAAACCAGGCATCTCAATGTTATGCCGGCAATCAACGCTGCCATGGTGTTTGAAATTCATTCCCATTTCTTGCATTTGGCATAAGCATGCACCCAAGGACACAGATTTGATTTTTCAACCAATTTATATGCAGTGGAGCATGCGCATGTAGTTCAAATTTGAATTATTCACATAAATGCATTGAAAACTCAGTTAATGCATAAAAATGTCCAAACAAACCCCGAAAAATCACAAAAATTCACACAACACTCCTTTTGTTCTATGTTGACACAAGAAAAAAACTTCAAAGCAATAAGAGGCAATGGATATCGTTTCGTCCCAAAGGTGGCACGTTCCCTACCAAAAACCATCCTGCTTGTTGTGAGAAGCTCCGGTTTGTGAGAAGCATATACCCAAACCTGCCCCAAATGGGACAAAATTTGTACCACGGCATGTTGATGCCACTCCATGATAGCATGCCAAGTTTCATGAATTTCAAAAGAGTTTTGGATTTACAAGAATTTGAAAACCAGGCATCTCAATGTTTTGCCGGCAATCAACGCTGCCATGGTGTTTGAAATTCATTCCCATTTCTTGCATGGGCCTAAGCATGCACCCAAGGACACCGATTTGATTTTTCAAGCAATTTATATGCAGTGGAGCATGCGCATGTAGTTCAAATTTAAATTATTCACATAAATGCATTGAAAACTCAGTTGATGCATAAAAATGTCCAAACGAACCCCGAAAAATCACAAAAATTCACACAGCACTCCTGTTGTTCTATGTTGACACGAGAAAAAAACTTGAAAGCAATAAGAGGCAATGGATATCGTTTCGTCCCTGAAGGTGGGATGTTCCCTACCGAAAACCATCATGCTTGTTGTGAGAAGCTCCGGTTTGTGAGAAGCATATACCCAAACCTGCCCCAAATGGGACAAAATTTGTACCACGGCATGTTGATGCCGCTCCATGATAGCATGCCAAGTTTCATGAATTTCATACGAGTTTTGGATTTACTATAATTTAAAAACCAGGTATCTCAATGTTATGTCGGCAATCAACGGTGCCATGGTGTTTGAAATTCATTCCCATTTCTTGCATGGGACATAAGCATGCACCCAAGGACACAGATTTGATTTTTCAACCAATTTATAAGCATTGGAACATGCGCATGTAGTTCAAATTTGAATTATGCACATAAATGCATTGAAAACTCACTTAATGCATAAAAATGTCCTAACGAACCCTAAATAATTCCAATTCTTTTATGATCACTGCAGATAAAAGTTCT
>NW_025249048.1:0-2277 GCF_018294505.1 Triticum aestivum | reverse complement strand
GGCTTCACTCATGTGCTCGTGGTAGTCGACAAGTTTACTAAATGGATTGAAGCCAAGCCTATCAAAAATCTTGAAGCCAGTACCACTGTCAGCTTCATCAGAGAGTTAACATTCAGATATGGTGTTCCGCACAACATCATCACTGACAATGGGTCGAACTTCGATTCTGATGAGTTCAGAGCCTTCTGCGCTTCCCAAGGCACTCGAGTCGACTATGCTTCGGTGCCCATCCCCAGTCGAATGGACAAGCATAAAGAGCAAACGGATTGATTCTCAAAGGAATGAAACCCCGATGGATGCGTGATCTCAAGCATGAAGCAGGTGCCTGGGTCGATGAACTTCCATCAGTGCTTTGGGGATTGAGGACAACTCCTAATCGGTCGACTGGCCGAACTCCATTCTTCTTGGTCTATGGAGCTGAAGCTGTACTTCCAAGTGACTTGCTTCACAATGCACCCCAAGTCGATCTTTTCTCAGAAGATGAAGTGGAACAGGCTCGGCAAGACGCAGTTGATCTCCTGGAAGAGGAAAGAGAGATGGCCCTGATCCGGTCGACCATTTATCAGCAAGACCTGCGTCGATTCCAGGCCAGAAATGTGAGGGGTCGAGCATTTCAAGAGGGAGACTTGGTTCTTCGAGTGGATCAGCAGAAACCACACAAGCTCGCTCCTGCTTGGGAAGGTCCCTTCATTGTCACCAGAGTGCTCCACAACGGAGCATACCACCTTTACAATGTCGAGCATAAGAAAGACGAGCCATGCGCTTGGAATGCGGAGCTGTTCCGCCCCTTTTACACTTAAGCATTCAGACTGTTGAGACGTAATAAGAAATACCATCAAGTTCGATTATCAAAGACACAGTTTTACAGTCTCCTAAATGATTGTTTATATGTTCTAAATCCCCCAGTGGGTGTGTCGTGGAATTGTCACGGCAGATGTCCTCGTGAAAGGACTTAGTTGTGGAGCCATCGCAACTAGGAAGCTTAATGGGGTTAAAGTGGGACAAAGGACACGAGGGTTTATACTGGTTCGGCCCCTTGCGGTGAAGGTGAAAGCCTAATCTAGTTGATGTGGAATTACTAGGGTTTCGATGACCAGGGAGCAAATCTGCTATGCCTGGCTCTCGATTTGATTTTACTTGCCCTAAGCCGCCGGCGGGTCGTCCCCTTATATACACGGGTCGACGCCCCACGGCCTACAGAGTCCCGGCCGGCTCATAAACAGCGTCCGGCTCGGTGTCTAGTTAATCTTGCCTTACAACACAAGTCATGCCATACGGCGGTTTATCACTATGGGCCTTAAGCCGCCTACGGGCTTTGGACCCTTTATTGAACCGCCATCTTCAAGCTTGATATTGGGCTTCATATAATAAATCGTCATAGCATAACCCGGCCCCTCCTGGGCGGGTTACACTAGTAGTTATATTCCCAACATTAGGCCCCAGATTGATTTGAACCGGCTCATGTCAATCTTCAATACCTTAAGAAAAAGCCTTCTGTCTTCTGTCTGTACAAAAGTTATAACCCGCATGACGCCATCTTCTGGATTCATGATAACCCGCCATGATGTCATCTTCCATTAAATTCATATTTTATTCTGTCATATCCCAACGGATCTTTATCTTAATGACCGTTCCGAGAATCGAGGCGTCTGAGTAGCTGGATAACCATGTTTCGGCCTCCTCGTTTCTCGCGCCCGCTTTGTCAGTCTTCTCCTTATAAATAGGCACGACATTTAGGTCTTTCTTCATTCTCCCCCTTTCTGTCGTCTTCTTCCTCTCGCGACTCCACTGCCGCTCGAGCTCCATCGCCGCCGCCGCAGAGCACCTCATCCTCGTCGATCTTGGCCACTGCATCACCTGAATCGACCAGAGAATGGCGGCGATCCTCCGCAGTAGATCTGTATCTGTAAGTCTTCATCTTCCCGCACTTCAGATCTGCATTAAAGTTTTCAAGTTCTTCCGTGTTCTTCATGGTTCTTCATCGTTTCTTCGCGGTTCCTCCACCGCAGCTTCTTCTGATCCAAAAAGAACATATAACTTGTGCGGTAACTGTTTCGCATCCATTTCAGATGCTAGTAGATTCCTTTCCCTAGTTCAGAGGCCTCATTAGAACTCTCAGACTCATCTGCACCAGATTTTTAGGTCTAGAACATTTTCTTTTCTGAACGACCGTTTGATCCAAAATAAAAACTGCCATCTGTGAAACTTGTTTGTATGACACTCAGGAAAAACATTGTATCTATTAGATCCACCTAGCCATGGCGGATCTTATTGCCG
>NW_025249047.1:0-2277 GCF_018294505.1 Triticum aestivum | reverse complement strand
GGCTTCACTCATGTGCTCGTGGTAGTCGACAAGTTTACTAAATGGATTGAAGCCAAGCCTATCAAAAATCTTGAAGCCAGTACCACTGTCAGCTTCATCAGAGAGTTAACATTCAGATATGGTGTTCCGCACAACATCATCACTGACAATGGGTCGAACTTCGATTCTGATGAGTTCAGAGCCTTCTGCGCTTCCCAAGGCACTCGAGTCGACTATGCTTCGGTGCCCATCCCCAGTCGAATGGACAAGCATAAAGAGCAAACGGATTGATTCTCAAAGGAATGAAACCCCGATGGATGCGTGATCTCAAGCATGAAGCAGGTGCCTGGGTCGATGAACTTCCATCAGTGCTTTGGGGATTGAGGACAACTCCTAATCGGTCGACTGGCCGAACTCCATTCTTCTTGGTCTATGGAGCTGAAGCTGTACTTCCAAGTGACTTGCTTCACAATGCACCCCAAGTCGATCTTTTCTCAGAAGATGAAGTGGAACAGGCTCGGCAAGACGCAGTTGATCTCCTGGAAGAGGAAAGAGAGATGGCCCTGATCCGGTCGACCATTTATCAGCAAGACCTGCGTCGATTCCAGGCCAGAAATGTGAGGGGTCGAGCATTTCAAGAGGGAGACTTGGTTCTTCGAGTGGATCAGCAGAAACCACACAAGCTCGCTCCTGCTTGGGAAGGTCCCTTCATTGTCACCAGAGTGCTCCACAACGGAGCATACCACCTTTACAATGTCGAGCATAAGAAAGACGAGCCATGCGCTTGGAATGCGGAGCTGTTCCGCCCCTTTTACACTTAAGCATTCAGACTGTTGAGACGTAATAAGAAATACCATCAAGTTCGATTATCAAAGACACAGTTTTACAGTCTCCTAAATGATTGTTTATATGTTCTAAATCCCCCAGTGGGTGTGTCGTGGAATTGTCACGGCAGATGTCCTCGTGAAAGGACTTAGTTGTGGAGCCATCGCAACTAGGAAGCTTAATGGGGTTAAAGTGGGACAAAGGACACGAGGGTTTATACTGGTTCGGCCCCTTGCGGTGAAGGTGAAAGCCTAATCTAGTTGATGTGGAATTACTAGGGTTTCGATGACCAGGGAGCAAATCTGCTATGCCTGGCTCTCGATTTGATATTACTTGCCCTAAGCCGCCGGCGGGTCGTCCCCTTATATACACAGGTCGACGCCCCACGGCCTACAGAGTCCCGGCCGGCTCATAAACAGCGTCCGGCTCGGTGTCTAGTTAATCTTGCCTTACAACACAAGTCATGCCATACGGCGGTTTATCACTATGGGCCTTAAGCCGCCTACGGGCTTTGGACCCTTTATTGAACCGCCATCTTCAAGCTTGATATTGGGCTTCATATAATAAATCGTCATAGCATAACCCGGCCCCTCCTGGGCGGGTTACACTAGTAGTTATATTCCCAACATTAGGCCCCAGATTGATTTGAACCGGCTCATGTCAATCTTCAATACCTTAAGAAAAAGCCTTCTGTCTTCTGTCTGTACAAAAGTTATAACCCGCATGACGCCATCTTCTGGATTCATGATAACCCGCCATGATGTCATCTTCCATTAAATTCATATTTTATTCTGTCATATCCCAACGGATCTTTATCTTAATGACCGTTCCGAGAATCGAGGCGTCTGAGTAGCTGGATAACCATGTTTCGGCCTCCTCGTTTCTCGCGCCCGCTTTGTCAGTCTTCTCCTTATAAATAGGCACGACATTTAGGTCTTTCTTCATTCTCCCCCTTTCTGTCGTCTTCTTCCTCTCGCGACTCCACTGCCGCTCGAGCTCCATCGCCGCCGCCGCAGAGCACCTCATCCTCGTCGATCTTGGCCACTGCATCACCTGAATCGACCAGAGAATGGCGGCGATCCTCCGCAGTAGATCTGTATCTGTAAGTCTTCATCTTCCCGCACTTCAGATCTGCATTAAAGTTTTCAAGTTCTTCCGTGTTCTTCATGGTTCTTCATCGTTTCTTCGCGGTTCCTCCACCGCAGCTTCTTCTGATCCAAAAAGAACATATAACTTGTGCGGTAACTGTTTCGCATCCATTTCAGATGCTAGTAGATTCCTTTCCCTAGTTCAGAGGCCTCATTAGAACTCTCAGACTCATCTGCACCAGATTTTTAGGTCTAGAACATTTTCTTTTCTGAACGACCGTTTGATCCAAAATAAAAACTGCCATCTGTGAAACTTGTTTGTATGACACTCAGGAAAAACATTGTATCTATTAGATCCACCTAGCCATGGCGGATCTTATTGCCG
>NW_025249046.1:0-2277 GCF_018294505.1 Triticum aestivum | reverse complement strand
AAATCATCCCAAGTAGTAGGTATATAATCAGGGTGTAACCGACAATATTCACTCCACCAAACCAAAGCATAACCAGTGAAAGAACCAACCGCAACCTTAACCTTTTTATGTTCATCGAAATTATGGGAAGCAAATATATTTTTTATGTCGAACTCCCATTCAATATATAAAGCAGGTTTAAAACGGCCATTAAATGGTGGTATAGATACATTAACCTGATCATGTGCATTTGGATGTTTGTGCACCTCTCGTGACGGTTGTGGTATTTGCAAAGGTGGTGGCACGTCTCCCGCGATCGACAAAGCCCATGAATTAACTCTGGATCCTGTCATGATTAGTAGAACAGGAAACAAAACCCAAAAATAATGTTCCTATGACTACTAGGATGTGGTGGTAAAACGCTCACAGTAAAGCAAATATCAATGTCTTACAAGTTCTTACCATGCAGCAGGCGGTGATCGGCAACCAGCGGTGTCAAGTAACTCCGAATATTGAGTAAAGCGATTGCCAGGGGAGCGTACGTATACACGGTGTAGAAATATGTGGAGCTGGGTTGGCTATATATGGTAGCAAAAGATTAGCAATAATCAATTCAAAGATGCAATGTTGAATAAACGCTCAACGACGGTACTGTGCTGGTCCTAGGCTAGACCGGACTAGAGACGCGAGCCTAGAACACTAATGAGGTCACGACGTAGCACAACTAGCATCAATGAAGGATACTAAGTAGCTCTTGACAGCAAGATATAAGTGAAGATCACAACGGCAGTGAAGATAATGATGAAAAACAACTGCCAAGCAGGATATACAAGAACTCTCTCTCCAACTTTCCTCTTGAAAAGTTTGAGACAATTTTCTGATAAATTCTTTCAAAGAATGCTACTAACTCAAGCTTTCCAATGCAAAAAGAATCACTCAATTCCGAGTTGATATGAGGAGTCAAAGAATTCTAAAACTGGCCTGAAAAATTGGAACAAGCTGTGTTCACGAACTTCGGAGGGCAAAAAGACCTATTTAGAAGCCGATTTTGAGGTGTCAAATATTGAGCTTTCTTCTGCAACTATTTAGATGCGGCTCGTCGCTAGCTTCAATTTGAGTACTCACGGAGCCAAAACGGACTTCGTATGAGGAAGATACACCTGTTTTACTGAACAGTGCGCAAAACAGATTCCAATCCGAATTCAGGTACGAGATTGATTCTAGATAGATCCAATTTTTTTTCTTCTCTCTTTTTTTTCTCACGCTTTTTTTTTCTCCCTCTTTTTCTTTTTTTTCTTTCCTTTTTTCTCTTTTTTTTCTTTATATTCTTTTTCTCCCTCTTTCCAAGACAAACTAGATAAGATGCAGATTCGATCAGGCGAAGATGTGAGTGACCTCAACTATGATTATGACAATAAACAGTGCGTAGCACGTGGTGGAAATTGGTGGATGGGATGGTGGACAGCGGATGGGATAATGATGCAGCGGTTGCGTGACTAATGTGAATAGAACTCGAAACTCTAAAGGAACTAGACACTAAGACCAGCAACTCGACACGGCGATGCAACTGATAATTCAATAATGCAAACAATGAAAAGAAAATTGCAAAGGCTCAGTCTGGCTAGGACAAAGGATGAATAGATCTAACTTTTGTTTTGTGGCTTTTTCCTGGACAATAGGTAAGAAAATAAATCTAATCTAGGAAAAACTGGAAATTCTCACCGAGCAACCTGAAAACTGATACCACTTGATAGAGGCGAGGGTGTCCCGATCTTTCGATGAGATAATAACTATCAATTTGGTGGAGACGACTTTGACGATCCGACTACAAACGTGCACGACGTTGCGCCTGAGCAATCGCTAAACCAACTCCGAGAGGTTATTGACCATGCTGGAGCACGATCAACCTGACCACGAAGGTCTATTCCTGCAAGCAATCGAAGAACGAGTAAGAATATGATAAAGCAATCTGAATATTGCGAATATATATGAAGTATTTATAATGGTGGGGATCCGTAAGCGGTCTTGGTCTGGTCGTTGGACACAAACGAAGTACACGAAGTTGCAATGGCTAACTTTTAACTAAACAAATCCCAAGGAAAAGCTACTAGATGGATCTACTTATATAGGAGCAAGGGGTGGCGGCCAAGGAGGTGGGAGGACGTCCCAAGGCAGCCTAAAACTAAATCTAGGTCGTACAAGACCAATGGGCCCAAGTGGAGGTGATGTAACACCTTTGGACTTGTAGTTTGACTCGGATTCTGCTGCAGCATCAGATTGTTTCGTCCACAACTCAAC
>NW_025249045.1:0-2277 GCF_018294505.1 Triticum aestivum | reverse complement strand
AATGAGTATGTGCATTTATGCTGTGTTAAAAAAAGATCTCTTGAAGAAAAAACCAGAAGAATTTCGCCGTGGCAAGGGGGCAGAAGCAAAGAGCGGGCCGGCTGTGGAGTTTTCTTTCTTCCTTGGCAAGGCAAGCAAACCGATCACACACCAAGTCTAAAAAGAAAAAAGAAAGGTCGGGCCGGGCCAAATACACCGGAGCCCCCCACCCGTCGGTCGAAGAAGAGGAAGCGGATCGAGTTGGCGAGGGCAATGGCGGCGCTCAGGCTAGCGGTGAGGAAGCTTTGTGACCGTGTGCTCGGGAGATCAGCGGTACTTCTCCTCTCCTACCTCCGACTCCTCTCCCTCTCTAGCGGTGCTGGCTTTGTTTCCGGCGTGGGAGCCAGATCTAGGGTTGCCCATTGCTGCCGATTCCTCCATCCTTTGCCGTTTTGTTGTCCGAGTTGGGGCCAAAAACCTTGCGCATATCTTAAATCTTGTACGAGTTGGGGGCAAAAATTCTCGATTACTTGCGGTTAGGAGCCACTTCTAGACATTGATCTGCTCTTCAGATCCGGCGATCGATTGTTGGAGATTAGGCGCCATATGAAACATTGATTCTGAGGATGTATGTACGTAATAACGTGATAACGTAAAAAAATTAATTTCTTCCAGCATACGACGCTTGCTCTCAACTTTGATAAGCTTTATCATGATATATTCTCCCTCCATCCTGAAAAGCTTGTCCCAAACTTGTTCCTCAAATGGACGTATCTAGCACTAACTTGGTGCTAGATACATCAATTCGAAGGACAAGCTTTTTCGGAGGAAGGGAGTAGTAGTGTTGACCTTGATAGTCATACGTAGTTAACGGTAAGGAAAAAAGAGTCGAATTTCCCCTCCTATATAAGGTTTCCCGAGCAAGACACAGGCTTGTACTGCACTACTGCCTGTTGTTTGTGGTGTGATTCCTACCAAGTACTAGTAGGAAGGAAAGGCGCTAACCAACTAAATGGTACAGTAAAAAAATTGAACTTAATGGTACAGTGTAATTGGCATGTGGTTGTTAGGGCCTTGCAAATTGTCTAGAGTGGCTACAAACAGGAGATAAAAGTATGAGTAAAGCCAGCTCAATTGAGACACTTTCATCTTCAAAATTTGGATAATGCCAGCTCAATTGGTTGCTAGCTTGTCATCCTTTAATTGTTCCATGCTAGTCTTACTTATGTTACGGTTTCTGTTGCAGGGCATTTACGAGATCAAGGCTGCCAAGGAATTCCCCGACATTGATCCTGAGCATCTCAAGGCTGCCAGGAAATTCCCCAAACTTCGTGTCAAGGATGCCGATGCTACGGCTCTGAATGTCTTCAAGATTCTCCGGGACAGTCCAGTCGATGGTCATAAAGATGTAACCCTACGTGAAGTGCGCATGACTCTGAGGACCTTGGCTGAGATTCAGGAAGAAGAATGAAGATGGCGCTACTAGGAAGCAATATTGTCTCTTGCTCTAATATGAACTAGCTTTGCAGTATGTAATATTTGAATATTTCTTATGTTGTCGCTCTGCATCTTGATCTTCAAAACTACTGGACGGATGTGATGTTTTGCTATTTTCTTGCTTCGCAAGGTTGAATCGTTCTTTGATCTTGACATGCCCACCAGATTCGAGTGTAAGCTTTCGGGCTAGCAATAGGGGCGGCGTGTACTTGTAGTTGTAAGACTAGCATAGCCCGCGCGGCGACACGCCGCGCCGTTTAGTACTTTGTATTTATGTGGATCGTAAAGGGCACTGTTGTAGTTGTAACGATAGAATCTTTCATAGCTAGAACTCAGAAAGAGTATATGCGATGAGTCCAGTAATAAAAGGTGGAAAACGGGTACATTTATTGCAGCCATGCATGATACATACTGATGAACGGTAGGGCGCCAGCCCAAAAGGTGTCCTTCAGCCGGCGATTGCAACACAATCTCTTATCACCTAGGACCAGGTCTTGGGGCCGAACCGCTGCAGCGACGACGGGAGCTTAGAGGTGTCCTCAAGCCGCTGCGCCGGGCCGTTCAGGGCGTGTAGATGACTACCGTGGCCAACGTACACTGCCGCTGGGACGGAGATGAGCCTCTTCTTATAGGCCTAGTCGATACCGTGGCCAACGTACACTGCCGCTGGGACGGAGGTGAGCCTCTTCTTATAGGCCTAGTCAATACGTTATGTACATATATTCGTGGTGTCTTTGTTTGTATACAATGAATCTTAATTTAAAGTAAGCGACATATGTGATTTAGGTTGTCATAAAAAAA
>NW_025249044.1:0-2277 GCF_018294505.1 Triticum aestivum | reverse complement strand
AGTTTCTTCATCGATAACATAACCCTCAAGTACATCAGGAAATTCATATCTAGGGGGAGAATCTTCATCATCACTTTCACCAATATTATCAGTTTTAATAATTTTATTCTCTCTAACCCTAGCAAGTTGTTCATCAAGAAATTCACCTAATGGCACAGTATTATCAAATATAAAAATAGTTTCATCATAAGCATCATGCATAGCAGAAGTGGCATCATCAAAAGCATGCGACATATCAGAATCAATAGTAGGAGTAGGTGTCGCAAGTTTACTCAAAACAGAACGTGAATCAAGTGAAGAGCTAGATGGCAATTCCTTACCTCCCCTCGTAGTTGAGGGCAAAATCTTGGTTCTTTCATCTTTCAAGTTCCTCATAGTGATCAACAGATATAAATCCCAAGTGACTCAAAGAATAGAGCTATGCTCCCCGGCAACGGCGCCTGAAAATAGTCTTGATAACCCACAAGTATAGGGGATCGCAACAATTTTCAACGGTAGAGTATTCAACCCAAATTTATTGATTCGACACAAGGGGAGCCAAAGAATATTCTCAAGTATTAGCAGTGGAGTTTTCAATTCAACCACACCTGAAAGACTTAATATCTGCAACAAAGTATTTAGTAGCAAAGTAGTATGAAAGTAACGGTAACGGTGGCAAAAGTAATAGTAGTGGTTTTTGTAGTAATCGTAACAGTGGCAACGGAAAAGTAACTAAGCAAAGATCAATATGTGAAAAGCTCGTAGGCAATGGATCAGTGATGGATAATTATGTTGGATGTGATTCCTCATGCAACAGTTATAACATAGGGTGACACAGAACTAGCTCTAATTCATCAATGTAATGCAGGCATGTATTCCGAATATAGTCATACATGCTTATGGAAAAGAACTTGCATGACATCTTTTGTCCTACCCTCCCATGGCAGCGAGGTCCTATTGGAAACTAAGGGATATTAAGGCCTCCTTTTAAGAGAGTACTAGACCAAAGCATTAACACTTAGTGAATACATGAACTCCTCAAACTACGGTCATCACCGAGAGTGGTCCCGATTTTTGTCACTTCGGGGTTTCCGGATCATAACACATAGTAGGTGACTATTGACTTGCAAAATAGGATCAAGAACTCACATATATTCATGAAAACATAATAGGTTCAGATCTGAAATCATGACACTCGTGCCCTAATGAAAAGCATTAAGCATGGCAAGGTCCTAGCAACATCAATCTTAGAACATAATGGATACTAGGGATCAAATCCTAACAAAACTAACTCGATTACATGATAAATCTCATCCAACCCATCACCGTCCAGCAAGCCTATGATGGAATTGCTCATGCACGGTGGTGAGCATCATGAAAATGGTGATGGAGGAAGGTTGATGATGACGATGGCGACGGATTCCCTCTCCTGAGCCCCGAACGGACTCCAAATCAGCCCTCCCGAGAGAGATTTGGGCTTGGCTGCGGCTCCGTATCGTAAAACGCGATGAATCCTTCTCTATAATTTTTTCTCCCCTAACGTGAATATATGGAGTCAGGGTTGAAGTCAGTGGAGCCTCAGGGGGGCAACAAGGCAGGGGGGCGCCCCCAGGAGGGGTGCCCTGCACCCTCGTGGACAGGGTGTGGGCCCCCTGGTGTTGATTCTTTCGCCATTATTTTTTATTAATTCCAAAACATGTCTTCGTTGATTTTCAGGTTATTCCGAAAACTTTTATTTCTGCACAGAAATAACACCATGGCAATTCTGCAGAAAATAGCGTCATCCCGGGTTAGTTCCATTCACATCATCCAAGGTAGAGTCCAAAACAAGGGAAAAAGTGTTTGGAAAAGTAGATACGTTGGAGACGTATGAGCAGCCGATGATGTCCTACCTTGGGGTTCGGCAACGGCGTTGGGGGACGTGGGTCGCCGAGATTACAGATCGAGAGACCCACACCCGCTGGTGGCTCGGTAGCTTCCACACGGCCGAGCTCGTGGCCATGGAGTACGACCGCTGGCAGGTCCGCTACCACGGCGTGGCGGCTAGGCTAAATTTCCCCTTCGGCACACGTCCGTTCGACCTCGTTCCGCGGGAGTTAGGGGTGGTGAGCTTGGCTATGGCACGGGAGGACTGCGAGGCGTGGGAGCGCCTCGAGGCCGAGGCCGCTGGCGAGGCCTAAATGCAAGAGCTCCGCCGGCAGCACCCGGAGCTCATGGAGGTGGAGCGGGCGATCTTTGTCAACGAGGTTATCGTGCTCTCCTCCGATGACGAGGTCGAAGGCGGCGAGGACGGAGGCG
>NW_025249043.1:0-2277 GCF_018294505.1 Triticum aestivum | reverse complement strand
TAGGACTATTGAGTTCACACATCATGATTCACTTGTCGGCACTCCGGCTGCAACAACACGGAACCGAGGAATGAAAAAGGATGGCGAGAGGTATCACTATGTCAAGAATTCACAAAAGGTGGTGCAATTCTCATGAAATTCCTGTCATAAAGAAGGTAATACTTCAGGGTAGAGCAGACCAGAAGCTGGATTGTAACTTGATCTGCGGAACACAACTACTTTGACCCAAGCCTAAATATGGATGAGGTACTGGAGTTTGTTTCTCCTATTCATTCTGAAATAGAATGGCTTGGCGGACCACAAGGGTAATAGGCATCGACGAACGAATGCACGCATACTCTTGACTATCAATTGATAGACGAGGGTCAGAAGACAACTAAAGAGGGACAACTCAAAGGACATACAATTTTCTGAGTTGTGGATGCATGGTTTAGCATGTCGAACGAATTCCACATATTTCTTCCGGATAACCCATGCAGGAAGGTAGAACTGGCAGAGTCACAAGGTAGAATCGAGAACCCATCGAGAGCACTCTGATTGTGATCTTTCGATCAGCGAGGAACATCTGCCATAAACGGTTCATAGTATTTGGAAGAAAGGAATACCACAAACATCGAGGACTAATGCAAAGGTTACTAATAACCTAAAGGAACGAGCAAAACTATCAACATGAAGCAAGTAGGGTGAATCTCGGGTTCAAAACCCAGGGATAGAATACCTACTACTAAATGGCATCACGGATGCTTTCGATAATGATGGCCAGAATCATCACACTGGGAACACAAATCATGGCTAAATTACTAGATGATCCCCTAAGACACCTAGGGTCATAATACTAGCTCCAACATATATGTCAAGGCAATAAAGTACCTCAACTCACTGATTTGTGTGATTAATCTGACCAAAGGCACATCGGAAACAGGAGGAAGGGATTTGCAAATGCATCCGACTATTTAGAAACCTAGAATGACTCGGACAGCATAACGGCTGTAAATGCTCAGAAAAGATTTGAGACATTCACAAAAATGGTGGCATAACCACTCAGAAGCACAATATCAAGGTTTCGAGATCAACAATTAACATACGGAAGTAGTAGGAACTGAACTGAGACTTAAATCCAACAATCTTATAAGTCCACTGATTAGTAACACGTGATCGTGATAGAAAGAAAAGATAGCCTAGTTCTTAATCCCCGCAGGAAAGATAAGATGACTCGGATCAGAAGGCATAAGGTATAAGGAGTAAAAAGAGCCTTACGTTCCATCCCACAATCAATTCCCTTATATAACTAAAGCATTTCTAGACTCAACTTCGACCAGTTTGGCTTGGTAATCCTACAGACAGTCAAGCTCTGATACCAACGCTGTCAGGACCCCGACTCAATGTCACATCGATCTAGCATGTAATACCTCATATCACTTTGCGGCCTCAGGCACGGTATTCCCACGGGTGTCGCCTTACCTTAGCCCGGGACCGTTTTGCGCCTTTTGGCACACGTATATGACAGTGTCGCTAGCATCCATATGATAAGGAGCCCGGGCTGACATGGCTAGTCGTAAACCCAAAGTGGCACAGACTTACAGGGACAGGCATCCATGACCCAGCATCGAACGTGTCGGTCATCAACGAGTGAATCCAGGCTGTAGCACTGGGCTAGCAGGACTCCGGTGAACCGGGCTGTAGCGGGCTAACAGGACTCCGGTATTCATCGCGTGACATTTCCCCGAAGGGACAGACACAGGAACGAAGAAGGACACATGCCGGCCAGCCTAAGTGTTCCGGAGCAGTAGCAAGCTACCATGGCTCGGTGGAAACACTAGGAGACATTTCCCGGTAAGAGAGGCTACTAAAGATAAACAACTAGATAGTCAGATCCCACACATACCAAGCATTTCAATAACATACACACAATATGCTCGATATGTGCAAAATACAACATGGCATCACAACATGACTCTACGACTCAAGTATTTTATTCAATAGGCTCCGAGGTGCGAGATATTACAAACATGGGTCTCATGACCCAACACTCAGAGCATACAAGTCAAAACACAGGCGGAAGCTATCATGTCTGGGTACAGACATCTATAAATGGAAAAGGCTGAGAAGCCTGACTATCTACCAGATCCTGCCGAGGGCACAAGATCGTAGCTGGGGTAACAAGCTAAACGTCGAAGTCCACGTGGAACTACTAGTGAGACCGAAGTCTCTCTGCAAAAACATAAAATAGGCAAACGTGAGTACAAATGTACCCAGCAAGACTTACATCAGAACTAA
>NW_025249042.1:0-2277 GCF_018294505.1 Triticum aestivum | reverse complement strand
CATAATAGAAATAAATACGGTGATATAGGATCACCTTGTCAAAGTCCTTTGGATGGCTTGAAGAAACTTGAATATTCCCCATTCACACGCACGGAAAAAGAGACCATACGTACACATTCCATTATTCGTTGTGTCCAAGCTTCACTAAAACCCAGCGCAAGCATTATTTCTTGAAGATATTGCCATTCTACGCGGTCATAGGCCTTGGCCATATCAATTTTGATAACACATCCACCGATCTTTCCTTTCTTCCTTTTAAGGTAGTGAATACATTCATATGCCGTTAGAACATTATCAGCTATGAGTCTTCCTGGTATGAAGGCACTCTGTTCTTCCCCAATAATATCATCAATAATTATTCTCAAGCGATTAGCGAGCACTTTTGAGCAGATTTTATATAAAACATTGCATAAAGAAATAGGGCGATACTGTGACAGAAATTGCGGGTGTTTAACTTTGGGAATAAGAACCAGTACAATTTTATTAATATCTTCGGGCATCACTCCACCATTCAAGAAATCTAAC
Source organism: Triticum aestivum (assembly GCF_018294505.1). Taxonomy (NCBI): domain Eukaryota; kingdom Viridiplantae; phylum Streptophyta; class Magnoliopsida; order Poales; family Poaceae; genus Triticum; species Triticum aestivum. Next base: position 1,752 of record NW_025249042.1, on the reverse strand, counting down.
ACAGCTGGTACCACGTCATCTTTGACTAGATCCCAATGTTTTTGAAAAAATCCGGCCGTGAATCCATCTACACCCGGGCTCTTATTTGGTCCCATACTAAATAGAGCTTTTGAGATTTCATCCTCTGTAAATGGTGCATCCAGGATCAAGTTCATGGCAGTAGTCACTTTCTTCTGAACAAAACAAGTGACTAGTGATGGGTTCAGTTCCTCTTGAGCTTGGAAAAGTTGAGCAAAGAAATCCTCAGCAATTGCCTTAAGTTCAGATTGATTAGTAGTGAGAGAACCATCTTCTTTAGTTAGAGAACCAATATGGTTTTGGCGGCTGCGTTCTTTTGCTTTGGCATGAAAAAATGCAGTATTTCCGTCTCCATCTCGAAGCCATTGCACCCTAGACCGTTGCCTCATCATTGTTTCCTCACGGCTTAACATATTATTTAGCTGACGGATAAGGTTATGCTCCTCCACTGTTGGTCCTCGGTAGGAAGATACAGAACGAAGCTCCTCCAATTTTCCCCGAATCACCTTGATACTTTTACGGACTGAACCAAATTTATTATAACTCCAGTGTTGCAAATCATTCTGAACTCTCCGTAAGGTGGATGCAATACCATTCAAATCATTCTGAACATTGTTCCTCTTCCATGCACCCTTAGCAATATATTCATAGTCCTCATGTGAACACCACATATTTTCATACCTGAAGGGTTTAGATGCCCTTTTATAAGCATTTGGATTATGGCCTCTTTTCTTTTTTGTGTTGTTCTTTTCCTTCTAAATGTTCTTTTTTTATTTTCTATTTTCTATATTATTCTTTTTTACTTGATGTTTTTAACCTATTGTTACTTAATTTCTATAATTGGTGAGATTTAGTTAATTATGAAACACACAACTCAATATTTTTTTTAATTTTTTTACTTTGTTATTTTTGTTTTCATTACTCTTTCATTTTCTAGAAGCGCACAAACCTTTCTGCGTCCATGGAGCTGCCAAAAAAGAGAGAGTAAATTCATTCGTAAAGCACATGCCCCCTTCATTAATGAGACCCGATGGAGGCCACAAAACTCTACTTCCTCCGTCACGGTTTAGAAGGCACGCTTGGAAATTCTCTGAGACTTAGGTGGTTATCTATTGGTTGTGAGATGGGTTAAAAAATAGCATTCACACTACGCATGCATATAGAAATAGTATACGGAGTACTAATTAGCTACTAGAAATAAATGCAATGGACCCTAAACCTTGTCTATTGTGGAAATGCACGCAAATTTAAGTGTGCCTTCTAAACCGTGACAGAGGGAGTAACATCTGAGGCACCCCCACCTCTCAGCGCCAATATGAACACCGAAGGCGAGGGGGCCGAAAGAAGCACTAGCGGTAGCTGTTGTTCTTCATCGTGTACCCCCAACTTCTCTCCATGTATTATATGGTTGACGACATCTCTCCATTGGCGTCCAAGCCTAAACTAGGCTCATATCATATAGGCCCAATGTGGACCCTATGCTATTATCTCAAAGTCCAAGCAGAGCCCATATAGGCCCAACGTTGTGCCCGTGCTGAAAATAAGGAGGTTTCCCTTTCTTTTTCTCCATCTGAACATTTCTAGAAAATGAACTATATGTCTAGCCATAGAGGAAGAGCATGCACTATATGGAGGAGTCCGCAACACCAAGGCAGACCAACGAAGCTAAGCTAGTATACGTATGGCGGTATGGTAGGAAACGGAGGTTGATCCAGGGCCACAAATTTCCCCCCC
>NW_025249041.1:0-2277 GCF_018294505.1 Triticum aestivum | reverse complement strand
ATAGGCGACTAACTTTTAAAACTTCTTTTGCCAATATTAAGGCTCAACAAGAAAATAGGTTGTCTAGATATGCAACTCGGTGGACAACCTATATGACAAGCACAACAACAAATGCAAGCACAAGATAAATACACAATATAAGCTTGCACAAATTAAAGGCATGAAGTAACCGCGAGTGGAGTCAATGGAGACGAGGATATGTTGCCGAAATTCCCTCCCAACGGTGTCCTGGACTAGGGGTACTAACCTAGTCGGCCCATAGTCCTCGAGCTAGGCCGGTGGGCCCTCATTCCCATTGAGATGGACTCCAAAAGTTGCACGCCTGGATGTGATCAAGATTGTGCCTACCGAAGACTTGACGTCTACTCCAAGACATCTTCTACCACCTCCATACGATCCTTCGGATACCGACCATGTAACCCTAGATGCTCTACCTGGCATGTATATAAGCCAAGGGGCTTAGCCCGTAGAGGGGACCGAATCTCAATCTAATTCACCTAGCCCTGGAGATAGAACACACTTACGATCTTGAGGTAGATGAACTCTGTACTTGATACATCTCTATCAATATAAACAAGAGCAGGACATAGGGTTTTACCTCCGTCAAGAGGGCCAGAACCTGGGTAAACACCGTCTCCCCCTGTTCCTGTTACTATGGATCCGAGATCCACAACTCGGGACCCCCCTACCCTGAGGTCTGTCGGATTTCACACCAACACTGGTGCTTTCATTGGGAGTTCCACTGTGTGATCAATGGAAGGATCGATGGCTCATCTACAGATCAACTGCGGCACCGGCCACAAGAACATTTATGTCCCCAACCAACTTTATGTGTTCGTTAGCATGATCTTTTGCGCTTGGCAGGCCATCTGGCTTCCGTTGAGAACTATGCCCCAGGTCAGATCATAACTTTCGGAGGCCTGGAATACACCGCGGACTCCAGTGGTGAGCTTGTCCTATCAGGCTAGACGCCTGGCTGGGTTGGAGGTCTATCAGACATCGAAGGCTTGACTCCGGAACCTATATCCTTTGAGGACGCCGTACCAGGCTCCCTAGCCCCGCCAGAGGAACCTAACATGATGACCCCGAGCGATCTCGCCATGCCACCAGGCCCGGATCCTAGTCTGGTCTCCATGTCAAAAGTTAGATCAGGTTTAGAACTAACCCTGGTGCAGGATCTGGAGTTAGCTTCGGATCCTCACCACGCTGAAAACATGCCGAGTTATACCGAGCGTACTTCGAGTTAGTGAAGGAAATATGCCCTAGAGGCAATAATAAAGTTATTATTTATTTCCTATTTCATGATAAATGTTTATTATTGATGCTAGAATTGTATTAACCGGAAACTTAGTACATGTGTGAATACATAGACAAAACATATTGTCCCTAGTATGCCTCTACTTGACTAGCTCGTTAATCTAAGATGGTTATGTTTCCTAACCATAGACATGTGTTGTCATTTGATGAATGAGATCACATCATTAGGAGAATGATGTGATGGACATGACCCATCCGTTAGCTTAGCATTATGATCGTGTCGGTTTTCATTGCTACTGCTTTCTTCATGATTTATACAAGTTCCTCAGACTATGAGATTATGCAACTCCCGAATACCGTAGGAACACTTTGTGTGCTACCAAACATCACAACGTAAAAGGGTGATTATAAAGGTGCTCTACAAGTGTCTCCGAAGATGTTTGTTGGGTTGGCATAGATCGAGATTAGGATTTGTCACTCCGTGTTTCAGAGAGGTATCTCTGGGCCCTCTCGGTAATACTCATCACTATAAGCCTTGCAAGAATTGTGACTAATGAGTTAGTTGCGGGATGAAGTATTAGGGAATGAGTAAAGAGACTTGGTGGTAACGAGATTGAACTAGGTATGATGATACCAACGATCGAATCTCGGGCAAGTAACATACCGATGACAAAGGAAACAACGTATGTTGTTATGCGGTTTGACCGATAAAGATCTTCGTAGAATATGTGGGAGCCAATATGTGCATCCAGGTTACGCTATTGGTTATTGACCAGAGATATGTCTCGGTCATGTCTACATAGTTCTCGAACCCGTAGGGTCCACATGCTTAATGTTCGATGACGATTTGTATTATGAGTTTATGTGATTTGATGACCGAAGCTTGTTCGGAGTCCTGGATGAGACCCCGGACATGACGAGGAGTCTCGAAATGGTCGAGATGTAAAGATAGATATATTGGAAGGCTATATTCGGACATCAGAAAGGTTCCGAGTGATTCGTGTATTTTTTGGAGTACCG
>NW_025249040.1:0-2277 GCF_018294505.1 Triticum aestivum | reverse complement strand
TGAGGGTGGACGAGAGGACCAATTACATCCTCCGCAACGTCCTCGTTTACGAGCAGCGGTACGACGACACGGCCACCAGCGGCGCCACCAGCTACGTGACGGCGTATGTGATGTTCATGTCGCAGCTGCTGGGCGGGCCGGAGGACGTGGCCCTGCTGTCGCGGCACGGGGTCATTGAGCACCACCTGGGCGACGACGCCGAGGTGTGCGCGCTGTTCCGGGGGCTGGCGCAGGGGCTCGTCTTCGACCCGTCCGGCGGGCACTACCTGAGCACGGTGGGCGTGAGGCTGCGGTCGCACCACCGGTCGCGCCTCAACCGGTGGCGTGCCTGGGTCATGCGGCACCGCTTCCGCAACCCGTGGCTCGCCGTGGCGTGGGTCTTGGGCTCCATGGCCGTGCTGGGCACCATCGTCCAGACTGTGATCACTCTGCTTCCCTACGTGCATCATCAAGGACGCACGCGCAACATCGGAAGCTAGCTATACACGAGTATTCTCGTGAATTCGTGATATCGTGATCACTCTGCATCCCTACGTGACTCATCCCCTACGTAGTTTAATTTTCCTTCATATGCTTCCTCTGTTGATTCCTCATATTTGAGAGTGTCCCTATCCTCCCTCACCTCCGGCCATCGAATATCGTTTATCGTCGATCACAATACTGACTACGATCTTCAAAGAGTCGCAATTGGCGGCGCTTTCCAGTCGCAAATGTCGGGTGTGTAGGACTTCGAGCCGCAGCCAGACACCTAGCAGATGTGCACCCAACATGATGAATTATTGTGTGAGGCGTGATTGGCCACTAGTATCGGTTTATTTCATGGCACGAAGCAAAATGGCGGGGCATTTTGGTAAAGTGTGCATGATTGGTTTCACGAGCAAAAGTGATATAATGGTTACTGCATCAAAGTGATTCATGATCGAAATCCGAAGTCGCTTAGTCATCGATGGCACAACATTCAAGAGGCCATCAACAAGTATTGCAACACATGCAGACAAGTGCAAAACCGGTTTCCAAGTAGCGAGTCACTCTTCGACCTTGTAAGTTTTGTGGCTTGTTGCTCTATGCGTTGGTCATTTTATTGATTTGCCTAATGTTGCGACATATTGACCATCCATTATCTTCCTTTGCTATTCCGTATGTACGTGCATGTTATACCACAGTACGGAGAACAAACACTTCATCTATATGTATTGTTGGATGATGTAGAATGGGCAAAGCAAGTGGCTGTCCTTGATTGCAAATTCCGTCAAGACTGCCATGGTCAATGAAGATGAAGGTGGTGATCCAATTGTCCCAACACAAGAAGGGATTTTATTTTTTCATGCAAGAAGATGATTAGGAGCCGGGGGAGGAGTGGGAGGAAGAGTAGGAAAGGGCCGTGGCCAAGACGAGAAATGTCCGTAGACATCATTACGAAGGAGGAGGCAAGTGTCACGTCCAATCACGTGAAGGAGGGAAAGAAGGCACACAGGTTTGGCATCTTCGCGAAGATGCCAGAGACTAAGGTCACTTCGAAAGACACCAAAATGTTGTTTGAAGTCTTCTTGATTCGTAGGGCCAAGGAATCTAATAAGGCTTTTTGTTCGACCTTCTTGATCTCTATAGCTTAACCTCTGTTCTTAATGAACTCTACTCTTCCTTACCTATTCCCTCTTTCCAAAGTGGTGGTCCATGTAAATATGAACAATAAATTTTGACTTTGTTTAATCACAGTAGGAGCCTCTCATGATGTTCCCAGTTAAAAACATGTCGAACGTGGATCCTGATGCGATGAAGATCACTGAAGATGAAGGTGGTGATCTAATGATTCCAACACATAAGCCCCCGGCCGGATCGTGAGTACTCAAAGATCCTGACGCATACACCCAGCCTCTTTTCTTCATTGTTTTAACATATTAAATTGTGTACTTGCAGTCCGGCTCGTACCGACCTCGAGCGGTCTTCATCTTCGGAATCCGGCAGGTAGCCTTCTTCGAGAGAAGGGGGTGTGCCTATTGCGCCGGTGACCTCTGTCCAACCAGAGGCACCGGACACTCTACAGGAAGCGCTACGAAGTGCTTCCATTGTCGAGGAACACCGTACCCTCATGGGTACGGTGGTTGAGAGGGTGCAGTCCGTTAAGAACGGACTGACAGAAGCCTGCACCAGCCTTCTAACAGGCTTTGAGGTAAGCAACGCAATTATGTAAAAAGAATATCACAGTCTAGACAGTAGCCCCTGGGACTCTGTTCGGTGTTCGGAAAGAAAAAGCCGGACAGAGGATCAAATAATTTT
>NW_025249039.1:0-2277 GCF_018294505.1 Triticum aestivum | reverse complement strand
TAATAATTCTAATTGTTGTGCATGTTGATCCTGTGGCACTGATAGAACGAGCGAATGCATTGCTTGTTTTAAGTATAAATTTCTATTAAAGCTAATTAAATTTAAGTAAAGTGACCACTAACTCCGGTTATTACAGTACCAATACAGACCCGCTCGTGAACCGACGTGTGGCCGAGGGTGCATCTTCTGCCGGGCGTGCAACGGACGAGGGAGGGGTAGTAACTGTTGTCGCCTGTACACACTCAGCTTACTGTTGAATCCAGTTCCCCAAGAGCTGAAAAACGAACTGCTGTCGCCGCCTACACACTCGTTCACTCGAAGAGACTCCAATGGCGATCCGAGGGGTGAGCCTGCTGGATATGGACTTCAGCAAGGAGTTCCCCTTTGAGTTCGACATTCAGTCCTATGGCTGCACCAAGTTGAATGTGATGTACACCAAGATACAGACTCGGTGAAGCTCTGCCTCGCCTCAGTCCTATGGCTGCACCAGGTTCTGGAGTATTCGCCCATTTCATCGGCAGCGCCGACTGCACCTTCGCTACGGTGGAGAGAAGGAAGAACGCGATGTTCGGCCATCTGGTGCAACAAGAATGTCGACATCCAGAAGCAATACAAGATCATCAGCAACAGGCAGGAGAAGGACTCCGTGGTTGACCTCGCTGAGACCATCATCGACCCCTGATACGCCAACGTGAAAGAAGACGACTGAACACGTGGGAGGTACCTCTGAATCTAGCCTACATGACCTACGCGGCCAAGGACGCATACGCATGCTACGACATGTACAGGCAGATCTTGGACATGAGGGTGTGTCTGCTTCCCGTAACCGACGAGTACACGGACAGCCGCAGCGTCATGATCAAGCGTGTCAGGAAGGTCTAGATGTTGTACTTTATCTGTTTATAAGCACCTTTATCATCTGAGTGTTTCATGCATTAGCCTATGCATCGTAATTATCTGTTTTGTCGGAAATATTTCTTTTAAGAACCCATTAACCTGATTGCTTTTTTAGTGGCTATTTGCTTATGTATGTAAACTAGTTCACTTGTCCGTAAAAAAAACTAGTTCACTCGGCTGCCGTGCTTTGAATCTCCTTCCACCCAACATATTCCCCTCCTCAGGTGGACCCAGCAGGTCTCTGAATTTTCTCCCACTTTTTTTCGATGTGAACTGAGTTTTCTCCCAGTACTTTCCCCTAGAACCAACTCAACTGTCCCACGTCTAGCCTAAAAAATAATAATACCCCACGTACTATTAACTGATCAAATTAAAATGATATTTTATTTCGTAAGTTGAAAGTTCTTACAAAATCATAATAATAATTGTTTATATATAACTTGGCAAGTTAACTCCTAGTGATTGCGTACATAAGCTTGCAAAGATTTTACTGACGTGCAATCATGTGTTTATGTTTTTATAACATTTCTCCGTCTAGCCCAACATGATATTTTCACCCAGCCCAGCAAGTCCACGGATTTCGAGAAAAATGCAAATGGGATTTAAACGGGCTGCATAGATGCTACATCACCGTTTCACCCAGCCCACCAAATGGACTAAAAAAACAAATGGACTGGCTGGCATGTGGGCCAGTAGGTCGAAGCCTAAGAAGGCGTTGGATTTACATCCAACGGCCGGCATTCTTCTTCAATCTCTCGTCTTCTTCCCCCAGCGCTGCCGGAACCGCCTGCTCCAGCCTTCGGCGTCCAGCGGCGTTGTTTTGCGCTCCTCAGGGAAACGCTACCCCGCCGACGGCCAGGCCATCCCTCCACTCCGCACCTCCTGTTATTCTCTGCCGAGTGTAGGCCCACCCCGCCCCCGAACCAGTCAAGTTTCCCACTCCTCTCCGTCTGCGACTCCACTGTCGCGTCTTCCCCATCTCCGGGTCGTTCCAGTCTGGGGCCTCGCCGTCGTCCACCGCCTCGGTGCGCTCGGCGCGGCGTGGTCAACATACGAGAGTCATCGGAAGAGGACTGTACATGGAGAGCCTGACGGCTGGGACCCATGAGGTCCAGGGTCGCACGCAAGGAAAGTTCCTCCTTAGAACGTTCCCCCCGCTAACAGGTCGGACCCAGCAGCTATATCTTCGCACGCAAGGAAGTGCCTCCTTATTACACACCAAAAAATGAATACCCCCTGCTAGCTGGGACCCACCATAGTGGGTGGCTGACTTGTGGGCCTACTAAGTTGACGAGGACGGAGGGCTTTGTCAACTTAGTCAATATGAACGATTCTAGCTCCAGTGACCGTACAATGTCCATCCAACGGCCATAGTGCTTC
>NW_025249038.1:0-2277 GCF_018294505.1 Triticum aestivum | reverse complement strand
ATAAACCAAACTTAGTTTTAAATGCAGTTTTCCATTCATCTCCCAATTTCATACGAATTTGATGGTATCCACTACGCAAATCAACTTTGGAGAATATTGTAGAGCCACTCAATTCATCAAGCATATCATCTAGCCTAGGAATAGGATGACGATAACGAATAGTAATATTATTAATGCCTCTACAATCAACACACATACGCGACGTACCATCCTTTTTAGGCACTAGTATAATAGGAACAGCACAAGGACTAAGAGATTCGCGTATATAACCTTTGTCGAGCAGCTCCTGTACTTGACGCATAATCTCCTTCGTCTCCTCTGGATTGGTACGGTATGGTGCACGGTTGGGTAGCGATGCACCGGGAATTAAGTCAATTTGATGCTCAATCCCTCGAATAGGTGGTAATCCCGGTGGCACGTCTTGTGGGAAGACGTCAGCGAACTCCTGCAAAATGTTAGTGACAGCAGGGGGCAAAGAGGAAGGCACGTCCTCGACTGAAAATAATGCCTCTTTGCACACAAAAGCATAGCAAACAGATTTGTTGAAATCTAGCTCATCAATATCAGATTTTGTGGCAAGTAAACATGCACTTTTCAATTTAATTTCAGAAACAACACTAGATGGTTTATTATTAGGTTTCATTTGTTGCTCAAATTCCTTTGCCACAATCTGATTTTCAGTCTTATTTTTCTCCTGTTTTGCTTTATTAGCTCTATTAATGTCATCTTTCAAAATGGAATCAGGAGTCATAGGAAGCAAAGTAATATTTTTATCCTTATGAACAAGAGTATACTGATTGTTTCTACCATGGTGTACAGAATTTTTATCAAATTGCCATGGTCTACCTAGTAATAAGGGACATGCTTGCATGGGTACCACATCACAATCAACATAATCAGCATATGTAGGGATACTAAAATGCACACGAACAGTACGTGTTACCTTAACCTTGCCGCTGTTGTTGAACCATTGGATGTAGTAAGGATGTGGATGTGGTCTTGTGGTGAGAGATAGCTTCTCCACCATCTCCATGCTAGCCAAGTTGTTACAGCTCCCTCCATCTATGATGACGCGAACAGAACGTTCCTTCACAACTCCCTTTGTATGGAACAAATTATGCCTCTGATTTTGCTCTGCTTGTGTGACCTGCACACTCAAAACACGTTGAGCAACTAAACATTCATACCTGTCAGCGTCTTCAGGAGCCATGTATTGCGTCTCATTTTCAGAATCATCGCCACCATGTTCTTCACGTGTAATAAGAGCCAAAGTCTCCTCATCATAGTCACTAGCGGACTCATACCCACCATCCTCAGTAGCAATCATTACACGCTGAGATTTGCATTCTCTCGCAAAATGTCCTCTTCCCTTACAACGACGACAAATAATATCACTTGTGTGCCCTGTCGATGCCATGGAAGAAGAAGAGCTCTGCGCAGGCCCGGCAGGTGTGTTCTTGGCAGAGAGTGGTGGTTGTGCCTGCTTTCTTGTATCACGGCTGGAGGTGGCACCTGATGGAGGTGATGGTGAAGTGGAAGTAGAAGATGCACGCGGTGTCCATGATGAAGGTCGACCTGCAGAAAAGTTAGTTCGCGCCAATGGCTGTTGATCCTGCACTTCACGTTCAGCTTTACAAGCAAGATGGAATAAACGAGTGATATTATTATAATCCTTATACTCTAGAATGGTCTGAATCTCTTTATTTAATCCACCCATAAAACGTGCAAGCATAGCTTCATTCTCCTCAACAATACCACATCTAATCATGCCAATTTGTAATTCCTGATAATATTCTTCTACAGAATTTTTCCCTTGTCTTAAACGCTGCAATTTTTGAAGTAATTCACATTGATAATATGGTGGAACCCAACGAGTACGCATAGCAGTTTTCAAAGCAGCCCAAGTAGCTGGAACAGGATATAATCTACAATGTTCAGACCACCAAACACATGCAAAGCTAGTGAAAGCACAAACAGCAGCAGGAACACGTCTCTCCTCAGGATATTGTAAACATGTAAATCGTTGTTCAGTTTCTAACTCCCAAGTAAGATATATATCAGGAACATATCTACCCTCAAATGGTGGAATATTCAATTTCAGTTTAGGGACATGGTCATGATCTCGTACCTGAGGTGGTGGTGCCGGCCTACCGTTGCGAATATATACCTGAGGTCGACCTGCTGGTGGTGGTGCTGGTGGCTGCACGTAGTTCTGATTTTGATCAACCTCATCCTCATAATCGCCCGCATAATCGTCATCCTCCTCAGCCGCCGCAG
>NW_025249037.1:0-2277 GCF_018294505.1 Triticum aestivum | reverse complement strand
GAGCTTTGTGAAGCTTTCCGCAAACTGAATCTGCAAGTTGTTCCTCAAGGTTTCCTCGCCAACCTTCAAGTCTCTCCTACCTTAGAAGACCAGATTCGCCAAGCCCAACTTCTGGATGCTATGGTGAAGAAGGTGAAGATTGGTATTGCAAAGAGTCAGTCCAAGTACAAGTGCTACCGACTTGATGACAAGGACACTCTCTTTTTCGAGGATCGAATTGTTGTGCCCAAAGGTGAACTTCGTAAGGTGATCATGAACGAGGCTCACAACTCTCTCCTCTCCATCCACCCTGGTAGTACGAAGATGTATCAGGACCTCAAGCAAGCTTATTGGTGGACTCGAATGAAGCGTGAGATCGCTCAATTCGTGAATGAATGTGATGTCTGCAGAAGAGTGAAGGCAGAACACCAAAGGCCAGCAGGTCTCCTCCAACCTCTTGCCATTCCAGAATGGAAGTTTGACCACATTGAAATGGACTTCGTGACTGGGTTTCCAAAGTCCAAGCGTGGCAATGATGCTATATTTGTCGTCATCGACAAGCTCACCAAAGTGGCTCACTTTCTGCCTATCAAAGAGTCGATCACTGCAGCTCAATTGGCGGAACTCTATACCTCTCGCATTGTCTCTCTGCACGGTATTCCTCAAGTGATATCTTCAGACCGTGGCAGCATCTTTACCTCCAAGTTTTGGGATTCTTTTCAGAAGGCCATGGGCACCAACATCCGCTTCAGCACAGCTTTCCATCCTCAAACAAGCGGTCAAGTCGAGCGTGTCAATCAGATTCTTGAAGATATGCTCAGGGCTTGTGTGATCTCTTTCGGCATGAAGTGGGAGGATTGTCTTCCTTATGCTGAATTCTCATACAACAACAGCTTTCAAGCAAGTTCGGGCAAGGCCCCCTTTGAAATTCTATATGGCAGGAAGTGCCGTACCCCTCTCAACTGGTCTGAAACCGGTGAACGTCAACTGCTGGGTAATGACTTAATCACAGAAGCAGAAGAAATGTGCAAAGTCATTCGTGATAACCTCAAAGCAGCTCAATCCCGCCAGAAGTGCTACTATGATAGTAAGCACCGTGATTTGGTTTTCAAGATCGGAGATCATGTTTACCTCCGCGTCTCTCCCATGAAAGGTACTCGTCGCTTCGGTATCAAAGGGAAGCTTGCCCCTAGATACGTGGGACCTTTCAAGATTGTCAGCAAGAGAGGCGACCTCGCCTATCAACTCGAGCTTCCTTCAAACTTTGCAAATGTTCATGATGTGTTCCATGTCTCTCAGCTTCGAAAGTGCTTCAAGACTCCTGACCGCACCGTCAACTTCGAGGACATTGAGCTCCAAGAAGATCTCTCTTATCGTGAGCACCCAGTTGCTATTCTCGAAGAGACTGAACGCAAGACTCGCAACAAATCAATCAAATTTCTCAAAGTTAAGTGGTCTCACCATTCCGACCGTGAAGCTACCTGGGAACGCGAGGATCACCTCCGTTCTGAGTACCCGGAGTTCTTTCAGTCCTAGATCTCGGGACGAGATCTTTTCGTAGTGGTGGAGTGTTGTAACGCCCCAGATATACTTTCCATATTTGTATCCAACTCTTGCCGTCTCCGGCGCTAAGTTATATTTATTTCTCGGGTTTGGGTTTTTGTCTTCGCGTGTTGTTTTTCTTTTTCATGCATCTCTTATCATGTCATCACGTGCATTGCATTTGCATACATGTTCATCTCATGCATTCGAGCATTTTTCCCCGTTGTCCGTTTTGCATTCCGGCGCTTCGTTCTCCTCCGGTGGTCATTTCTACCTTTCTTTCGTGTGTGGGGTTTAAACATTTCCGGATTGGACCGAGACTTGTCAAGTGGCCTTGATTTACTACCGGTAGACCGCCTGTCAAGTTTCGTATCATTTGGACTTCGTTTGATACTCCAACGGTTAACCGAGGGACCGAAAAGGCCTCATGTGTGTTGCAGCCCAACACCCCCCAAATTTGGCCCAAAACCCACCAAACTCTGCTCCATGTCCTAGAGCGTTCGATCACGATCGTGTGGGCGAAAACCGCACCTCATTTGGACTCTCCTAGCTCCCTCTATGCCTATATATACACCCCTCCGTTTTCGGATCTCTCCCTCTCCCCGAAACCCTAAAAAAACAACAGATCAAACCCCCACCGCCGACGGACGTGTCCGGATCGGACCGGACAACGTCCGCCCGCCGCCGCTCCACCCGCCGCCGCCACGTGTCCCCGCGGGACCAGATCGCCGCCGCCACCGACGCGGGCCCGAGGCC
>NW_025249036.1:0-2277 GCF_018294505.1 Triticum aestivum | reverse complement strand
TCTGCAACTTTGTTGAATTAAATAAAATACCTAGGCAATTCCAAAAATCACCAAACTACTCCTGGCTCATGGTTGGATTATTTCCAACATGAAACATTTTAGTTTGGAGATATTTGAGCATTTAAATATTTTATATTATTTTAAATGCCCAAATTCAAATAGTTATGATTTAACTCAAGAACCCTAGGATGGCCTAGAAAAGTGTGCACCATTTTTGGCAGAGGTTCTGAACCAAGGCAAAAATGATGGGCATTTTAGAAGGGCATTTCAGGTTCATTGAAAATTATTTTAGTAAACCCTAGTTGGTTTCAGAGGGGACTGGGGGTTCTGTCATCCCCATTTCAAGTTTCTGCTGAAAGAGTAAACATGATGCAACACTCTAATGCATGACTAGCTAGGGTGTGACAACTCACCCCCACTCAAAAGAATCTCGTCCCGAGATTTGGGTTCCTCCGAGAAGAAGGCGGGATACTCGAGTCGAAGACGATCCTCCCTTTCCCAAGTTGCTTCATCTTCAGAATGGTGCGACCATTGAACCTTGAGAAACTTGATGTTATGACGTCGCGTGGTACGTTAGACTTGATCGAGGATACGAATGGGGTACTCTCGATATGTAAGATTATCTTGGAGATCAAGCGTTTCGTGGTCCACTTCACGGATAGGATCCGAGAAGCAACGCCTGAGTTGAGAAACGTGGAAGACATCGTGAACTCTGGAGAGGTGCGGAGGTAGTTCCAATTGGTAGGCAACTTCTCCTCGTTTGGCAAGAATGCGAAAAGGTCCAATGTAACGAGGAGCCAATTTGCCTTTGATACCGAAGCGATGGGTTCCCTTCAGAGGGGTGACCCGAAGATAAGCCTTCTCGTCAACCTCGAAAGTCATAGCCTTATGTTTTCGGTCATATTGACTCTTTTGACGAGATTGGGCTGTTTTCAACTTCTCACGAACGATACGAACTTGTTTTCTGCTTCCTGAATCATATCCGGGCCAAAGAATTGTCTTTCCCCGGTCTCTGACCATTTAAGGGGTGTTCGACATCGTCGTCCATAAAGAACTTCAAAAGGGGCTTTACCCAAGCTAGATTGATAGCTGTTGTTGTAAGCGAATTCGGCAAATGGAAGGCACTTCTCCCAGTCCATTCCGAACGAGATAACAGAGGCTCGAAGCATGTCTTCTAGAATTTGGTTGACGCGTTCCACTTGACCACTTGACTGAGGGTGGAAAGCGGTGCTAAAGGAGAGACGGGTTCCCATAGCATTTTGGAAACTTTCCCAAAATCGAGAGGTGAAAAGACTTCCTCGATCCGAATTGATTTCCAAAGGAACACCATGGAGGGAAGTCTGCCAGCTGGCTAGCGGTTATACTCTCACGAACAGGTAGAAAATGAGCTACTTTGGAAAGACGATCGACCACGACGAAGATAGCATTATTCCCTCTCTTGGTCCTGGGAAAACCGGTAATGAAATCCATACCAATTTTATCCCATTTCCATTCAGGGATAGCTAAGGGTTGAAGGGTGCCAGCAGGCCGTTGATGCTCTGCTTTTACACGACGACAGACGTCGCAATTGGCAATATACTGAGCAATTTCTCTCTTCATCCTAGTCCACCAGAACCTCTGGCGTAGGTCCTGATACATTTTAGTACTACCGGGATGAATGGTGAGAGGAGATTCATGGGCTTCCTTAAGGATTAATCGCCTTAGGTTGCGCACTTTGGGAACTACTAATCGATCCCCGAAGTACACGACTCCTTGATCATTAACGGAGAAACAATTCGCAATTCCTTTCTGAATGTTCCTCTTGATGCGGGAGATTCCCGGATCTACCTTCTGTGCTTTGATAATTTGATCCGTAAGGGTAGGTTTTGCCACCAAGGTGGAGAGAAAACCTTGAGGAACAATGTGAAGGTTAAGCTTCCGAAATTCCTCATGGAGAAGCGGTTGACTTTGTTGTAACATCAGGTTGTTACAATAAGATTTACGACTTAGCGCATCAGCCATGACGTTGGCTTTCCCTGGGGTATAGGTTATCCCTAAGTCGAAGTCTGTGATCAATTCAACCCAACGTCTTTGCCTGAGATTCAAATCCGGTTGGGTGAAAATGTACTTCAGACTTTGGTGATCAGTGAATATTTCGCAACGATTACCGAGGAGGTAATGTCGCCAGGTCTTAAGTGCATAGACTACGGCTGCAAGTTCCAGATCATGAGTAGGATAATTCTCCTCATGTGGGTGCAATTGCCGTGAAGCGTAAGCAATTACGTGTCGATCTTGCAT
>NW_025249035.1:0-2277 GCF_018294505.1 Triticum aestivum | reverse complement strand
TCCCGAACCCGTAGGGTCTACACACTTAAGGTTTGGTGACGCTAGGGTTGTATGAATATGAGTATGCAGCAAACCGAATGTTGTTCGGAGTCCCGTATGAGATCCCGGACGTCACGAGGAGTTCCGGAATGGTCCGGAGGTAAAGATTTATATATAGGAAGTCTTATTTTGGTCGCCGGAAAAGTTCCGCACTTTATCGGTATTGTACCGGGAGTGCCGAAAGGGGTCCGGGGGTCCACCGGGGGGGTCCACCTGCCCCGGGAGGCCACATGGGCTGTAGGGGGTGCGCCTTGGCCTATATGGGCCAAGGGCACCAGCACCAAGAGGCCCATGCGCCAAGAAGACTTGGAGAGGGGAGAGTCCAAAGAGGGGAAGGCACCTCCGAGGTGCCTTGGGGAGGATGGACTCCTCCCCCCCTCTTGGCCGCACCCCTTCCTTGGAGGAAGGGGCAAGGCTGTGCCTCCCCTCTCCTTTGCCCCTATATAAAGGGAGGGGAGGGAGGGGCAGCCGCACCCATAAGCCCTGGCGCCTCCCTCCTCCCTGCAACACCTCCTCCTCCTTCCGTAGTTGCTTAGCGAAGCCCTGCCGAAGTTCTGCTGCATCCACCACCACGCCGTCGTGCTGCTGGATCTTCATCAACCTCTCCTTTCCCCTTGCTGGATCAAGAAGGAGGAGACGTCATCCGCTCCGTACGTGTGTTGAACGCGGAGGTGCTGTCCGTTTGGCACTAGGTCATCGGTGATCTGAATCACGGCGAGTACGACTCTATCAACCCCATTCCATTGAACGCTT
This sequence comes from Triticum aestivum, assembly GCF_018294505.1. Lineage (NCBI taxonomy): Eukaryota > Viridiplantae > Streptophyta > Magnoliopsida > Poales > Poaceae > Triticum > Triticum aestivum. The sequence goes on along the minus strand of NW_025249035.1, from coordinate 1,485 downwards.
CTGCACGCGATCTACAAGTGGTATGTAGATGCAATCACTCTCCCATGACTCGTTGCTAGATGAACTCATAGATGGATCTTGGTGAAACCGTAGGAAAAATTTTAATTTTCTGCAACGTTCCCCAACTGTGGCATCATGAGCTAGGTCTATGCGTAGTTCTCTATTGCACGAGTAGAACACAATTTTGTTGTGGGCGTAGATCTTGTCAACTTGCTTGCCGCTACTAGTCTTATCTTGCTTCAGCGGTATTGTGGGATGAAGCGGCTCGGACCAACCTTACACGTATGCTTACGTGAGACCGGTTGCACCGACTAACATGCACTAGTTGCATAAGGTGGCTGGTGGGTGTCTGTCTCTCCCACTTTACTTGGAGCGGATTCGATGAAAAGGGTCCTTATGAAGGGTAAATAGAAGTTGACAAAATCACGTTGTAGTTATTCGTAGGTAAGAAAACGTTCTTGCTAGAACCCAATTGCAGCCACGTAAAAGATGCAACAACAATTAGAGGACGTCTAACTTGTTTTTGCAGCAATTGTCATGTGATGTGATATGGCCAGAAGTTGTGATGAATGATGTATGATATATTGTGATGTATGAGATCATGTTCTTGTAATAGGAATCACGACTTGCATGTCGATGAGTATGACAACCGGCAGGAGCCATAGGAGTTGTCTTTATTTTTGTATGACCTGCGTGTCATTGAAGAACGCCATGTAAACTACTTTACTTTATTGCTAAACGCGTTAGTTATAGAAGTAGAAGTAGTCGTTGGCGTGACAACTTCATGAAGACACGATGATGGAGATCATGATGATGGAGATCATGGTGTCATGCCGGTGACAAGATGATCATGGAGCCCCGAAGATGAAGATCAAAGGAGCTATATGATATTGGCCATATCATGTCACTACTTTATATAATTGCATGTGATGTTTATTATGTTTTATGCATCTTGTTTACTTAGAACGACGGTAGTAAATAAGATGATCCCTTACAACAATTTCAAGAAGTGTTCTCCCCTAACTTTGCACCGTTGCTAAAGTTCGTCGTTTCGAAGCACCACATGATGATCGGGTGTGATAGATCCTTACGTTCACATACAACGGGTGTAAGACAGTTTTACACAGGCAAAACACTTAGGGTCAACTTGACGAGCCTAGCATGTACAGACATGGCCTCGGAACACGGAGACCGAAAGGTCGAACACGAGTCATATGGAAGATACGATCAACATGAGAATGTTCACCGACGATGACTAGTTCGTCTCACGTGATGATCGGACACGGCCTAGTCGACTCGGATCGTGTAACACTTAGATGACTAAGGGGATGTCAAATCTGAGTGGGAGTTCATTAAATAATTTGATTAGATGAACTTAATTATCATGAACTTAGTCTAAAATCTTTGCAAAATATGTCTTGTAGATCAAATGGCCAACGCTCATGTCAACATGAACTTCAACGCGTTCCTAGAGAAAACCAAGTT
>NW_025249034.1:0-2278 GCF_018294505.1 Triticum aestivum | reverse complement strand
AAAGTGGCACAGACTTACAGGGACAGGCATCCATGACCCAGCTCCGAACGTGTCGGTCATCAGCAAGTGGGTCCGGGCTGTAGCACTGGGCTAGCAGGACTCCGGTAAACCGGGCTGTAGCGGGCTAACAGGACTCCGGTACTCAAAGCGTGACATTTCCCCGAAGGGACAGACACAGGAACGAAGAAGGACACATGCCGGCCAGCCTAAGTGTTCCAGAGCAGTAGCAAGCTACCATGGCTCAGCGGTAACACTAGGAGACATTTCCCGGTAAGAGAGGCTACTAAAGATAAACAACTAGATAGTCAGATCCCACACATACCAAGCATTTCAATCATACACACAATATGCTCGATATGTGCAAATACAACGAAGCATCACAACATGACTCTACGACACAAGTACTTTATTTAAGGCTCAGGGAGCCATACATAACATACACGAAGGTACGGGTCTCACGACCCAACATACAAGTTATACAGTCATACAAACCAGCAGCGGAAGTAACTTGTCTGAGTACAGACAACTAGTAAAATAAAAGAGGCTTGGGAAGCCTAGCTATACTACAAGGTCCTTCACAAGCTCAGGGTCACCACCTGGGTCTTTAGCCTACTCGTTGATGTCAACGTCTACATAGAACCCATCAGAAGGGGTTGCAGCGTCTTCTGTAAAATGTAGATTATAGCAACATGAGTACAAAGGTACTCAGCAAGACTTACATCAGATCCTATATACATGCATATTATCAAGAAAGGTTGGTGGAGTTATTGCAGCAAGCCAGCTTTGACTCTTGGCTAGACTATCCTACGATACTCCAACTTGAAATGGTTTTGCGCACACGAGTCCACTACTCACCACTTCAATACACTACCGAGGATCCACCTCCGTCTCCCTACGGAAGAGCCATCCTCGGCACTCACACTTATCTTGAGGCTTTTAACAGTTTCCATTTACTTGTCTATGAACTGTATAGGCAACCAAGTAGTCCTTTACCGCGGACGCGGCTATTCGAATAGATCATGTTAACCCTGCAGGGGTGTACTCCTTCATACACGCTCTCACCACTTACCGTCGTTTACACGACATGTACTCGGCAACCTTCAAGCGGAAGCCCAATGTGGGTGTCGGCCACGACCTACCTAATCACCTAAGCCTCCAGTCCAGGTTTATCGCCTATCCAGGTTCCATCCGCAGGGAGTCCGGCCGAGGTTTCCCATACGGCCCCGAACGATGTGAACAGGGTTCCCGAAATACCTAACGGGTATTCGGTACACCGTGCCACGTACCTACCGCATCACAGCCCACCCCTACGGTCAGCGCTGTCCATGGCCTCCAATAGGCTACAAACACCAGAAACTACTTGCAACTCCTGGACGGAGAACTAGGGTGAATAAGAAGCCGAGAGGGTCCATTGGTTTCGGGCCCAATGCATGGTAGTAGCTGATTCTTAAATCACACATACAGATCTCAGTGCTTAAGGTCGGCTTCAATGAAACAACCCACCATGTACTCCTACATGGCCTCTCATCGATACCTTTACCAAATCGTGTTCACCACACCACTCTCATTACCGACATAATCATTTCACTCTAGCCCATCACCCAGATGAACCAGACCTGACATGACTCTAAGCATAGCAGGCATAGCAAGGTAGGAACAACACATACATATGGCTCAATCAACTCCTACACATGCTAGTGGGTTTCATCTAGTTACTGTGGCAATGACAGGTCACGCAGAGGAAAATGGGTTCAACTACCGTAGCACACAGCAGTTTGAAATGCGTTGTCTTAATGCAGTAAAAGAGAGCAGGAGCGAGAACATGGGATTGTATCGATATGATCAAATGGTTGGTTGCTTGCCTGATGGTTCGATGCACTGATACGGTTCTTCGTTAGGGTAATCACGGTACTCCTCGGAGGCAGAACCTGTCGCAAAGGACACCGACACACAACCATCACCAAACAATGTGCAACAATATGATGCATGCATGAAACATGGCAATATGAGTGTGTTGGGCTAATGCAACTAAAACCAGAAGGGTTTGAACAAATTTGAATCAAAGATTCAAATTTCAAACTCAAACATGGCCTTTTAAAGTGCTTTTCCTTGTTCTGCTTAAAACATCAATTTAACTTGTTTGATCATGCATGAAAATAGTACAGATGGATAGATTGGATTTTTCTGATCATTTTTCATATATAATTTGTCCAGTTTGGAGTTACAGAATAAAAGTTATGAATTTTTGAAGTTTAAATAATATTCTGGAATTTCCTGA
>NW_025249033.1:0-2278 GCF_018294505.1 Triticum aestivum | reverse complement strand
GGGCAGCCACTTTGTTCATGCAGTGTGTATTATTCATCAAGCAAGAACTTAGGCGCACCAAGTGCTGCCCACATGCAGAAGCACTATCTTCTTATCATAAAAGAAAAATCAGCACTCGAACCCACTGTGAATGATAACGACTACCATAGTTGGCAACAAAGAAATGTAACGAAGTAAAACTACCGATTTCTTTTGAAAGATTAGTGCGAAAATCTCTATAATGTAGTGTACGCCGCAAAATTATCATAGAAAGCGATTCTTCGATTTGCCCAGTCACAAGCTTTTTGCATGCCTTCCAAAAAAGTAAACTTTTTGCAAAAGAAAGACGGCTCATGATAACACTTGAGAATTGAACTGTTTAACCGACCGATCTATTCAGACAACCACCGAAATCTCTATGGTATATGTTCCGCTGCCGAATTATAGGAATGACTTCATTAGTGCTAAGCAAGTGTTTTGCCCTGTACCATGTGTTCACAGATATTTTGTTGTCGAAAAGAGGGTGATGTGCTCATATATAGTTAATGAAACGAGATGACCTATAGAAAAGAAACACCAATCTTGGCCTATGGTCATATATTATATGTTCGGCATTTTTAATTTGGAAAATCCTTAGAAGTCATGTATATGCACCTATTACTGAAATAATAGCACATTGCATTTCCTCCACTTCGAAAAGTAAACAAAAAACACATGCTCCTGGTCAATTAATTAGACAAGGACATCCGCTAGCTAGCTTGAAGCAATAAACCCTGCAACTAGATGCATGCATGCACCAACTGTAGCTTGAGGTATTTTCTTCAGACCATAGAGGAAATCGGCTTGATCTTGGACTGGTGGTAGCTTTTGCCGACTTAATCCAGTAGTGCTGTTAACAGGTAGACACAACACATAAACGGATTGTGGCGGGAGTGGAAGAAGAGCTCAGCCAGGTCTTCCGGAGCATGATAACATTCCATGGCATAGATATTTGGCGGGGACGTCGACCGGCACTCCAAATTAAATGAGAAGAGTCTATTGTTCATGCGAATAAGATATGTTTGTTGCCGACCAACACTTCTTATAAGCTACTAAGATGCACGTATGTGAAAGCTGAGCAGATGTTTGGGAAGGTGTAATAACCGGAGCACGTCTTAGAGAGGAGAGATCATGTGGTGGGAGCAAAATTATAGAGGTTGTCCAGAGCATGCAACTCACCGATGATCATCAGACCTCCAAATCAGAATCGCCTAGCAAGTAGTAATCTGTGGTGGCGTAGATGTTGTGTTCGATGATGCAAATCAGAAGTCCTGCCTTTCCTGCCAGCGTTCTAGCACCAGTCCATTTACTAGTTTCAGTTTTCTAGTAGGATGCTTCCTGAATTGAACGAACTGAAATGCTATTTCAAAAGCATGAGAAGTGTTCTGTCAGTCCAGGATAACACTAAAGATGTGCGTTTTTTCTAAAGATGGACATTAACTGTAATTTAATTCTATAATGCTCATAATTCATCATAGATACAAAATCAACTATAAAGAAAAATATATGTAAGGGCCTCAATGATTTAGAAGAATTTTGGAAGATTTTATTTCATAGGAATTTTTCGGCTAGAGCTAGTTGGTATGTAAGATTGAGAACTGTATATGATTTTTTATATTTGTTCGCATGTAATTTCAAATAAAAAATTACACTAATTTCATGGTAATTCTTCCCTATTTGTATTTTATGACAGCTACGAAACGCACCTAGTCCTTTTGGAATGTGTATTTTTTTACTCCCTCCGTCTCAAAATAAATGTCTCAACTTTGTACTAAAATTAGTACAAAGTCATACTAAGGTTAAGGCACTTATTTTGGGATGGAGAGAGTACAATGCAACCAAACAACTTACATCGCAATTCTACCAGCTTCCTATTTCTGCATTTTTTAGAATTGTTGAAAATAAGGAGGCCCTTAAAATGAATTTGGCAGTGTCAATTTTCTTTCACATAATGTATGAAATCAAGTGTTAATCTTGCACCCTAAAAGAAAGAAAAAGAGTTGCAGTCTTGTCCATGTTGACGCCGTAAAAGGCTAGGAGAAAATCAATGGTAGAATCTCGAATACACTAGTAGAATCAGTTTAATTCCCAAGTGAATGCGGCCACATTAGTGTTCGTAACATAATAGTTTATAGTAATTTTCCATGAAATGGGATACACATTCTTGTTTTTCAAACACGATAATGGCAATCTACACAACACAGCACACTGAAACAGACTGACTCGCTCCAAGACATATGAGCTTTAATTAGTGCAGCAC
>NW_025249032.1:0-2278 GCF_018294505.1 Triticum aestivum | reverse complement strand
GCTTGAACTTTGGGGGTGCTCTGCATTTATGATTTGCGGTCTCATAAAGTGCTAGCGAGATACCACTATTGTCATATTATATCATAGTTGTTTTGACAACGTGTTGCTGTTTGAGATGTCTTATTATTGCTCGCTAGCTGATTCTGTCATTGATATGAGTCAATATAATCTTTAAGAATTATTGTTGGCATGGTTAGTTATAATGATTGGCTGAAAACTTGGGTGTTGTTTAAGCTTATTTATGCAAACAAGAGCAAAAGAGTTCGTAAAAGTTTCTCTTTTTCACTTTCAGTTTATCAACTGAATTTCTTGAGGACAAGCAAAGGTTTAAGCTTGGGGGAGTTGATACGTCTCCAACGTATCTACTTTTCCTAATGCTTTTCCTCTTGTTTTGGACTCTAATTTGCATGATTTGAATGAAACTAACCCCGGACTGACATTGTTTTCAGCAGAACTACCATGGTGTTTTTTTGTGCAGAAATAAAAGTTCTCGGAATGGAACAAAACTTTGCGAGGAATTTTTATATCAAATAAGAGAATTTCTGGAGCCAACACCTACCGGAGGGGGGCACCTAGGTGGGCACAACCCACCAGTGCGCGCCCCCTCACCAAGCGCGCCCAGGTGGGTTATCCCCACCTAGTGGCCCCACGGACCCTGAAACCGATGCTATAAAATCCTATTTTTCCAGAAAAATCAGGGAGAAAGAATTATCACGATTCACGAGAAGGAGCCGCCGTCACCTCCAGTTCTTCATCGGGAGGCCAGATCTCGAGTCCGTTCGGGGCTCCGGAGAGGGGGATCTTCGTTCTTCGTCATCACCAACCCTTCTCCATCGCCAATTCCATGATGCTCCCCACCGGGAGTGAGTAATTCCTTCGTAGGCTCACTGGTCGGTGAGGAGTTGGATGAGATTCATCATGTAACCGAGTTAGTTTTGTTAGGGCTTGATCCCTAGTATCCACTATGTTTTAAGATTGATGTTGCTATGACTTTGCTATGCTTAATGCTTGTCACTTTGGGCCCGGGTGCCATGATTTCAGATTTGAACTGTTTATGTTATCACCATTATATCCATGTTCTAGATCCGATCTTGCAAGTTATAGTCACCTACTACGTGTTATGATCCGGCAACCCCGGAGTGACAATAGTCGGGACAACTCCCGATGATGACCGTAGTTTGAGGAGTTCATGTATTCACCGTGTGTTAATGCTTTGTTCCGGTTCTCTATTAAAAGTAGGCCTTAATATCCCTTAGTTTCCAATAGGACCCCGCTGCCACGGGAGGGTAGGATAAAAGATGTCATGCAAGTTCTTTCCATAAGCACGTATGACTATTTACGGAATACATGCCTACATTATATTGATGAACTGGAGCTAGTGTCGTATCGCCCTAGGTTATAACTGTCTCATGATGAATATCATCCAACAAGTCACCGATCCAATGCCTACGAATTTATCTTATATTGTTCTTGCTAAGTTACTACTGCTATCATCACGGTTACACTTGCTACAAAATACTGCTATCACTGTTACTGTTACCGTTGCTACTATTACTACTACCAAAACTATCAAACTACTTTGCTACTGATCACTTTGTTGCAGATAATTAATCTCCAAGTGTGGTTGAATTGACAACTCAGCTGCTAATACCTTGAAATATTATTTGGCTCAGCTTGTGTCGAATCAATAAATTTGGGTTGAATACTCTACCCTCGAAAACGGTTGCGATCCCCTATACTTGTGGGTTATCACGGAGCGATTCCGCCAGGGGAACTTCCGTCCCAGACGGGGAAATCATCGTCATCGTCATCACCAACAACCCTCTCATCTTTGGGAGGGCAATCTCCATCAACATCTTCAATAGCACCATCTCCTCTCAAACCCTAGTTCATCTCTTGTGTTCAATCTTTGCACCGGAACCTCAAATTGGTACCTGTGGGTGACTAGTAGTGTTGATTACTATATGGTTTATTTGGTGGAAGATTATATGTTCAGATCCATTATGCTATTTAATACCCCACTGATCTTGAGCATGATTATCATTTGTGAGTAGTTACTTTTGTTATTGAGGTCACGGGAGAAGTCATGTTGCAAGTAATCATGTGAATTTGATATGTGTTCGATATTTTGATGATCTGTATGTTGTGACTCCCTTAGTGGTGTCATGTGAACGTCAACTACATGGAACTTCACCATATTTGGGCCTAAAGGAATGCATTGTGGAGTAGTTATTAGATGATGCGTTGCTAGAGTGACAGAAGCTTAAACCCTAGTTTA
>NW_025249031.1:0-2278 GCF_018294505.1 Triticum aestivum | reverse complement strand
TGTTCAACGACCAGACAAAGGCGTCACAGAACCCCACCTTGATCAATAAAGCTTTCATCTTATATTCGCAATATCCCGATTGCAATCTCAGTTTCTTGCTTGTTCTTCGTTTGCTCGCAGGAAACAGACCCTCGTGGTCAGGTTGATCGTGCTCCGGCGTGGTCAATAACCTCTCGGAGTTGGTTTAGCGATTGCTAAGGCGCGACGTCCTCGCACGTTCGTAGTCGGATCGTCAAAGTCGACTTCCACCAAAGCGATATCCATCATCTCATCGAAAGACGGGACACCTTTGCCTCTATCAAGTGGTATCAGATTTCCAGGTTGCTCGGTGAGATTTTACAGTTTTTCGTAGTTTAGATCGAGTCTGTTCTTCATACCTACAGTCCACGAAAAAGCCACAAAAAAAAATTTAGGGTTAGTTCATCATATCTGAACCAATCTGAGCCTTTGCATAATCTTTTTAGGGTTTTGCTTTGTTGAATTTGCGGTTGCATCGTCGTGTCTAGTTGCTGGTCTTAGAGTCTAGTCTTTTAGAGTTTCGAGTTCTGGTCATAAGTTGTCACGCCGCCGCCGCACCATCATCATAGCCCCTGCCATCTACCACCACCGCTCCGAATCCGTATCCATACACCACCACCAATCCGTGTCCATATACCACCACCAATCCATATCCATATACTACCACCACCGCTGCCATATACCACCACCATATATCCACCACCAATCCGAGTTCCTTGCATATTAGGTTTGTTTTCGAGATCCATCTAGATTCCGATTCGTGTTTTCTTGCCGGAGTCGGGTAGCCACGCTCCGTTTAGGCCCAAATTTTTCGAAAACGCATTTTTCGAAAAAAATTCTGGCTATCCTATTTTTAGGTGTTTCTGAGTGTTTTGAGACAGGTGCCATTATAGGAAGTTTTTTTGGACCCGTTTCCAGTTTTTGGGTCTGGGCAGTCAAAAAAAAAAAATTGGTCGAAACAATTTCGTGCCCATCCTGTCAGTTTGAGCTAAGAAGAGTTTTGAGACACTCGCCATTATAGTGATTTTTCGCAAAAAAAAAAGCAGCGCAAAAAAAAAGCAGCGCAAAAAAAAGAAAGAGGAGCGAAAAAAAAATTCAGAGTGTGCTTTTCCGTTGTTTACGTGCCGCGCCGTGATTTTGTTGGTGTTCTAGGCTCGCGTCTCTAGCACAGTCTAGCCTAGGACCAGCACAGTACCGTCGTTGAGCGTTTATTCAACTTTGCATCTCTGAATTGATTATTGCTGACCCTTTTTGCTACCATACTATAAGCCTTCCCAGCTCCACATACATCTACGTCGTGTGTTTGACTCTCCCTGGTAATCGCTCTATCCAAGCTTTGAGAGTTTTTGACTACAACGGTTGCCGATCACCGCCTGCTGCTGGGTAAGAACTGGTAAGAATTTGAGATTTGCTTGACGGATTTGTGATACACCACCACCACTTCTTAGTAGTCTGTAGGATCATATTCTTGTGTGTTTCTATTGCTGCTAACCATGCCAGGATCACAAGCCGACGAGATTGACTGGGAGAACTTATCGAACAAGGAGCTTCATGATAAGTTTCATTAAATGATGACTGAACAGGTACAAGATGTGCTGAACAATTTTGAAGAGGCCATGGAGAAGATCACTGGCCTTGAGAAGACGTTCGAAACAAAGCTCGATAACAGATTTAATGAACTGCTTGCGCGTCTTCCACCACCGGCTGCACCTGTCGCACCTCTGCAACAACAACAACTACGCCCCCTTCCGAATCAGTATGGACGAGCACAGCGTGTTCCTATTGTGCCAGGACAAAATTCTGGTGCCGCTGTTACTGCTGTTGGTGTTTCTTTGGCTCCTGCTACTGCTCCTGCTGGTACCCAGGAGGATGATGAGTATGCGGGCGATTATGAGGATGAGGTTGATCAAAATCAGATCTACAAGCAGCCACCAGCACCACCACCAGCAGGTCGACCTCAGGTATATATTCGTAATGGTAGGCCTGCACCACCACCTCAGGTACGAGATGATGTCCATATTCCTAAACTGAAATTGAATATTCCACCATTTGAGGGTAGATATGTTCCTGATATATATCTTACTTGGGAGTTAGAAACTGAACAACGATTTACATGTTTACAATATCCTGAGGAGAGACGAGTTGCTGCTGCTGTTTGTGCTTTCACTAGTTTTGCATGTGTATGGTGGTCTGAACATTGTAGATTATATCCTATTCCAACTACTTGGGCTGCTTTGAAAACTGCTATGCGTACGCGTTG
>NW_025249030.1:0-2278 GCF_018294505.1 Triticum aestivum | reverse complement strand
TCCGGTTTATATAGACACCGGAGGGGGCTAGGGTTACACAGAGTCGGTTACAAGGGAGGAGATCTACATATCCGTATTGCCAAGCTTGCCTTCCACGCCAAGGAGAGTCCCATCCGGACACGGGACAAAGTCTTCCATCTTGTATCTTTATAGTCCAACAGTCCGGCCAAAGGATATAGTCCGGCTGTCCGAGGACCCCCTAATCCAGGACTCCCTCAGCGGCGCCCCCTTTCCTTCTCCTTCTCCCTCTCCTTCCCCCTTTCCCTCTCTGGTAAAAGGAAGGAGGGGTCCGAATTGGACTTGGGAGTCCTAGTAGGACTCCTCCCCACTTGGGGGCGCGCCTTGGCCGGCCTCCTCCCCTCTCCCTCCTTTATATACTGGGGCAGGGGGGCACCTCTAAGGCACATCAATTGTTCTTAGCCGTGTGCGGTGCCCCCCTCCACCGTTTACTCCTCCAGTCATATTGTCGTAGTGCTTAGGCGAAGCCCTGCACGGATAACTTCACCATCACCGTCAGCTGTCGTGCTGACGGAACTCACCCTCGACACTTTGCGGGATCAAGAGTTCGAGGGACGTCATCGAGCTGAACGTGTGCAGAACTCGGAGGTGTCGTACGTTCGGTGCTTGATCGGTTGGATCTAGAAGACGTTCGACTACGTCAACCGCGTTAAGCTAACGCTTCTGCTTTCGGTCTACGAGGGTACGTGGACACACTCTCCCACTCTCATTGCTATGCATCTCCTAGATAGATCTTGCGTGATCGTAGGATTTTTTAAATTGCATGCTACGTTCCTCAACAGAAATAGGTTAGTGAGTATCACCTAATTAGTTATATAGGACATGAGCTCTGTGCAGGGCATATGATGACATCAAAATAGAAGGGAGGTTTTGCCAAACAATTGCTAAAATTCTTAGGCAAACTTGTTTTGATCATAACGATTGTCTTCGTAAATAGCTAAACCAAGGTGGCTCCAAAGGAAAAATCAGCCAACAAAGACTCCAACTCGAGAACTTTAGCTATATCTAAGTTGATTGATTTTTAAATTTGGGTAACTCGATTCTCCGACCGTTAATTCTTTTGTTCAAATTTGTGCGTTTTTTTCCTAGTGTTGTTTAATGGCTTCTTGGGCTGAATTTTTGACTTATTGCCCCTGTTTGGGGTCAGTTGGTTTCCCTATTGGGCTTGAAGCACGTTACCCATTGCTTTTTCTTTTCATTCGTATATGTTTTTGCTTTGCTTTTCTCCTTTTTAGTCAATTGTTTTTGGGACCAATGCCACTAATTGATTCTTCCGTAGAAAACTCAATTTTTTGATTTTATTTTTACTTTTATTTCATTTATTTTTCTTCATTAAGGGTAATACAAATGCCACAAATTCATTCCTTGTTAGCATTTTTATATGAAATTTCACTATTATATGCTTATTCTTGCATATTATAAAAAACACAGTTTTATGTGTAAACAGTGTGCAAAGTTTATCATTATTAATTATTTTATTTCGTTTTTAAAGGGTAATTCCAATTCCACTAATTTATTTTTCCTTATAAATATTCAATTTCTGATTTAGATTTAGTTTTTACTTTATATTATTTCTTATTTAGGGGTGATACCAATGCCACAAATTTAGTCATTCTTATAAAACTTCTCTTTTGCGAATATTCCACTACTATATGCTTATTCTTGCATATTATAAAAAACCACAATTTATCTGTAAATTATTTGCAAAATTTGTGATTACTTTTCTTTTCATTTTCCTCTTCTTAAAGGATAATACCAATGTCACTAATTCATTCTTTTTAGAAAACTTTATTATTTTATTTTTAGTTTTTATTTCATTTTAATGGCAATACTGATGTCACTAGTCAATTCCTTCTTAGAAAACTTGTGTCTCCTGCTGGATCGACTTATAGACACTAGCAGGCAGAGGCGCGGCGTGAAGCATGTGTGCGCTTTTCGTTGATTTTTATTTTAAAATGAGAGAAGGGGTGGCAGTAGGTCTGAGGGCGAGCTGGTTGCGTAGATAATCCATCTCACGATGCAAACAACATTCTTAATGCTAACAGCATGCTTGTGCAACAGAAGGTACTAACACAGCCTACTTAATTAGTTCAACGGGCATAGGTGCATATCTGCATCTTGGTTCATATTTACAGAACAAAAGGTGCATGGTACGACTATTTGATAGAAGTATATTTGAGAGGCGGTCTACTTCTCCTTTGTAGTAGCTCCACTTTCATGGGCGGTTGCTGCAGGGAACATCTCTTTTGCTGCAGGCTTG
>NW_025249029.1:0-2278 GCF_018294505.1 Triticum aestivum | reverse complement strand
CGTCATGCTGGCGCAATAATTATAATTTCTGGATTTAATTTAAATCAGGAAATTCCAGAATATTATTTAAACTTCAAAAATTCATAACTTTTATTCTGTAACTCCAAATTGGACAAATTATATATGAAAAATGATCAGAAAAATCCAATCTATCCATCTGTACTATTTTCATGCATGATCAAACAAGTTAAATTGATGTTTTAAGAAGAACAAGAAAAAGCACTTAAAGAGGCCATGTTTGAGTTTGAAATTTGAATCTTTGATTCAAATTTGTTCAAACCCTTCTGGTTTTAGTTGCATTAGCCCAACACACTCATCTTGCCATGTCTCATGCATGCATCATATTGTTGCACATTGTTTGGTGATGTTTGCGTATCGATGTCCTTTGCGACAGGTTCTGCCTCCGAGGAGTACCGTGATTACCCTAACGAAGAACCGTATCAGTGCATCGAACCATCAGGCAAGCAACCAACCATTTGATCATATCGATACAATCCCATGTTCTCGCTCCTGCTCTCTTTTACTGCATTAAGACAACGCGTTTCAAACTGCTGTGTGCTACGGTAGTTGAACCCATTTCCTCTGCATGACCTGTCATTGCCACAGTAACTAGATGAAACCCACTAGCATGTGTAGGAGTTGATTGAGCCATATGTATGTGTTGTTCCTACCTTGCTATGCCTGCTATGCTCAGAGTCGTGTCAGGTCTGGTTCATCTGGGTGATGGGCTAGAGTGAAATGATTATGTCGGTAATGAGAGTGGTGTGGTGAACACGATTTGGTAAAGGTATAGATGAGAGGCCATGTAGGAGTACATGGTGGGTTGTTTCATTGAAGCCGACCTTAAGCACTAAGATCTGTATGTGCGATTTAAGATACAGCTACTACCATGCATTGGGCCCTGAAATATGACCCCGCTCGACTTCTTATCCACCCTAGCCCTCTGTCCAGGAGTTGCACGTAGTTTCTGGTGTTTGTAGCCTACTGGAGGCCGTGGACAGCGCTGACCGTAGGGGTGGGCTGTGATGCGGTAGGTACGTGGCACGGTGTACCGAATACCCGTTAGGTATCTCGGGAACCCTGTTCACATCGTTCGGGGCCGTATGGGAAACCTCGGCCGGACTCCCTGCGGATGGAACCTGAATAGGCGATAAACCTGGACTAGAGGCTTAAGTGTTTAGGTAGGTCGTGGTCTACACCCACGTCGGCTTTCGCTTGAAGTCTGCCGAGCACATGTCGTGTGCAGACGCTAAGTGGTGGAAACATGTATGAAGAAGTACACCCCTGCAGGGTTATCATAATCTATTCGAATAGCCGCGTCCGCGGTAAAGGACTACTGGGTTGCCTATACAGTTCATAGACAAGTAAATGGAAACTACTAAAAGCCTCAAGATAAGTGTGAGTGCCGAGGATGGCACTTCCGTAGGAAGACGGAGGTGGATCCTCGGTAGTGTATTGAAGTGGTGAGTAGTGGACTCGTGTGCGCAAAACCATTTCAAGTTGAAGTATCGTAGGATAGCCTAGCCAAGAGTCAAAGCTGGCTTGCTGCAATAACTCCACCAACCCTTCTTGATAATATGCATGTATGTAGGATCTGATGTAAGTCTTGCTGAGTACCTTTGTACTCATGTTGCTATAATCTACATTTTTACAGAAGACGCTGCAACCCCTTCTGATGGGTTTTATGTAGACGTTGACATCAACGAGTAGGCTAAGGACCCAGGTGGTGACCCTGAGCTTGTGATGGACCATGTAGTATAGTCAGGCTTTCCAAGCCTCTTTTATTTTACTAATTGTCTGTACTCAGACAATGTACTTCCGCTGCTGGTTTGTACGACTGTATGACTTGTATGTTGGGTCGTGAGACCCGTACCTTTGTGTATGTTATGTATGGCTCCCTGAGCCTTAAATAAAGTACTTGTGTCGTAGAGTCATGTTGTGATGCTTCGTTGTATTTGCACATATCGAGCATATTGTGTGTATGATTGAAATGCTTGGTATGTGTGGGATCTGACTATCTAGTTGTTTATCTTTAGTAGCCTCTCTTACCGGGAAATGTCTCCTAGTGTTACCGCTGAGCCATGGTAGCTTGCTACTGCTCTGGAACACTTAGGCTGGCCGGCATGTGTCCTTCTTCGTTCCTGTGTCTGTCCCTTCGGGGAAATGTCACGCTTTGAGTACCGGAGTCCTGTTAGCCCGCTACAGCCCGGTTTACCGGAGTCCTGCTAGCCCAGTGCTACAGCCCGGACCCACTTGCTGATGACCGACACGTTCGAAG
>NW_025249028.1:0-2278 GCF_018294505.1 Triticum aestivum | reverse complement strand
TCCTCCTCCTCCTCCTCCTCCTTCTTCTTCTTCTTCTTCTTCTCCTCGGCATTGCGCTTCCAGAAGTACTCCTACTCAGCCTGAACATACTCCGAATTCTCCCACGCGAACCTTGCCATCGCCGCCTCCTCACTATCGCTAGGACCAATAACAATGGCCGGCATCTTCTTCACCTTCTTCTTCGGTGTCTCCTCCATCGGAATGCCCTGCGGCATGAGCATCTCTGCATCCGCCTGCGTCTCGACCTCTGGGAAGTTGAGGTCCGTCTTGGGCCTTCCGGCACGCCACACCGCCACTTCATAGGCATGCGCAGCCTCGTGGACGGTGGGGCAGGTGCTGAGTCAAAAGTGGCGGCCGACATCGGAGAACACCACGCCGAAATGGACAGATGGCTTTCCCCACACGCCAAAGAACACCATCTTGCTCTTCGAGAGCTTCTTTTGTGGCATGGTGCGCGGCTGGGCGGCGGTAGACGAATCGGTGCATGATGGTGTTGCGGGACGGCGGGCGGCGGTTGATGTCTACTATGCAAATTTTGTACTTGTAGACTCTGTTGGACCTCCAAGCACAGAGTTTTATAGGACAACAACAAATTTCCCATAAGTGGATGACCTAGTTTATCAATCCTTGGGAGCTGTAGGATGAATATGGTCTCTCTCAAAGAACCCTGCAATCAAATACATGAAATCTCTTATGTCCCCACACACGCAATATAATGATAAATTGTATAGGTGCACTAGTTCGGCGAAGATATGGTGATACAAGTGTAGTATGGATAATAAAAATAGATGTTTGTAATATGAAATAATAAAAATCGCAAGGTATCAAGTGTCGGTTCTATATCCAGCCTATCTCGTAGTAGGGGTCCTAAACTAGTCATCTTGGAGCGATGGTAACACGGACACCGGATTTTACCCAAGTTCGGGCTCTCTCAAAGAGATAATACCCTACGTCCCGCTTTTGATTGTATATGTATCTACCACGAGATTGTTCTAATGAATATCAATTCATCTATTTACTAGCCTGATCCAGGTTTATATAATACACCGGAGCCGCTGGGGGACACACTGCTTAGTCTTCTCCGGAATCATGGCCTCGGTTGGAAATAACCACGCGCTCGGGTCCGGATTGAACTGGGACAATCACCAGGTGGAATCAAAGCAATAAAATTCCCAGGAGCGACCCGCTCCACTTGCAATCCATCGGCGTCTCGTGTTGAGCTAGCAAGCCGGTGGCATGCTCCAGTTGCAATCCATCAGCTTGTCTACGTGCAAGTATCCGGCGGAATACATCCGGTTCCTAACTTTGGATAGCTAGCCAGCTCTATTGGAATTGATACATCAAGTACTTCTGTTCTTCTTTTTAAAAGAACCAGCATTCATTGGCATTCATTGATTTGGCACGAGAATGATGACAAAAGGATGATCAAGATTCAAGATCAATGGGTTGAAAAAGAGAAAAAAACAGACCTCTAAATACTATTGTATTGCTCAGGTTATATACCCGAAAGGGGTCTCCATGCATTTGGCTTTGGCAAGCCCACATTGCTCCATGTCCCTTCTACTTGCAGCGATTGCATCTCTGGTGCTCGGCATCTTCATGAAGGTGCATTGATTTGGTTCCATCCATATCTGTGTAGTGGTGCTTGCATTTGTGCATTTTCTTTCATACTTGTGTCTTCCGTCGCAGAAAGTATCGGCCAGTTTACCAAGATAGTACTTTGGTGATCATGGGCAGTTGGGACCTATGCCAGCAACCTCCCTCCTTCCTCCGCCTCTCTTTCTCCTGATTTGGCGACTGGTGTGATGAATGGGCAGCACGGTTTGTCTGTTGCTAACATGAATCCAATTCAAGGTTGACAAATCCTCGCAGTCACGCCCCTTCCCCACAGCCTCCCAATCCCATCACACATAGATGGGCCGGCTCTCGTTTTGAACTATGAAAGTTTTCCCAATATCTACTTCGATCTGCTTATGGAAATCTGGAAATGAAAGCAAGGCTGCATGCTGATGGTGAGTGAGTAGGTCGATGCACCATGGTTGGTTTACACAATGTGTGACGCTCAATTGATTTGAGTGTGCACCTGTATATGTTGATGGCTATGGTGACCCTTCAACCTATTAAAACAAGGCTGACCTGAACCAGACGAGCTAGCTACAGAGCGAACGAGTGAAAACCACTAGTGGTTGGGGCGCCACCCTGTGGCGCCGCTTGTGAGAAAATTGTGCGCATATTTTCATTTATAAAAAATACACGGAGTCCTTGCCTTCATCTAAAA
>NW_025249027.1:0-2278 GCF_018294505.1 Triticum aestivum | reverse complement strand
CTTCGTCCATAGATGGCGCATAAAATGGAAGGTTGAAAGAGACCAGCTTCTCCTTCTCCACAAGGCCCTGCCACACGTTGCAGAAAAATAGTACTTTTTTTCAAAGTTTGTATGAATTCATATGCATGTTTTAAGATGCTAAATATAAATAGTTTTCCTCCCAAGATATCTCGTAGATGGATACCCGTAGTCACAATAACTTTAGACCATGCAGACTTGGACACACTTCTATTTCTCCTCAGCGATGTGTGCTATGCGTGGCTCCAACAATTCATTTGGGCACCACCCTTTACATTGTTTCCAACCGTATAGGTTCCAGCGCTCCATGGAAGGACCCTCTGCCGCCTTTATCCATTAGCTGTCATGCCTAAATATAATGTTATTGAGATTGGCCGCTGCCACTGCTAGCTAGGCATTAGAGTATCACGTCCTCTGCCTCCACTACGTGTCCAAGTTTCACAGACGTCACCAATTCATGCTCTTAACCCGCATGTGGCCTTCAGCTACCATACCATCGTTATAGCTACCATGCCTATTGTTATCATTGGGCCAGAGACTGTAGAAGGTGGCATATATAATTTTATTTTCTTCCAGTTATTGTAAACTCTAGAAGTTCACATGAATTTTTTGAAATTTTATTAGATAATGATGTTTTAATATTTGGATAGTTCGGCCCAAAATCTTTGAAAACCATTTGATCTTTTACTATTCTGAAAGTTTATGAGAAATTTCTAGAGTAGTTTCTTGTAATTTATGAAAGTTGTGTCTTGTAGAGGCTCATAAGAAATCTTGGAAATTTGCCGCACTATTTTGGATGTTTAGAATTTGTTGAAAGCTCTAATTTCTGAAAGTCGAGCTTATCATTTCAAGCTACCTATGATGGAATCATAAAAATTTAAAGAATATTCGTCGAGACAATCCTTCTTTTCTCTTTTCCCGGTTCAATTTGTCTCTACGTTGAGTTGAAAAGGGATGCGGCCCTTCTGGTCTCTCACTTGGTCGAACCACTCATGTCTCATTAGCAACGCTGTTGGAAAATGATCATTGGGGAAGATTCGGGCGGGTGACAGCCTATTAGCTGCTTCCAAGTCCTTCATTCATAAGATAGCACTAGGAGATATATATACGAATTAGCATTCAGTCAGCACATTATAGAGCATACATTCAGCACTAGAGAGAGAAGTGCTTGGGCGAGCAAGTCCCACATGCTGCTTGCTTCACCATGTAACAACATGTCTTTGCTCTTTCTGCCTAGAAATGTTAGAACCATATGCCCACCACGTACAAGTTCATTGAATCGCAGCGTCAGGAACAAAGACAGGTCCTTATGGTACTCTTCTTGGTATAGTTTTATCACAGCTGGAGGAGTACTCTTGCCAATGTAGATGCTCTCTTCATTCAGGTAAGCACCTCTTGAAAGCTCATCCGGTACCTTTGGAAGCCATAAAGGAATTGATATAGTTATGTGATTAGTTGGACAAAATCAATATACTGGTATGTACAAATTTATTTTTCTTTAAAATTTCCAAAACCCCATGAATATATATTGCATCTATGCACAATGTTATTCAAAAATATGTTAATAAGCGACATGAAGAAATACAAATTTGCACAAATAGTAAGTCAATCTTTGATCGACACATTTGTTTTCTTGTGTGCAAGCTACAGCAGAAAAGACATACAGTAATATGTTAAACTTTATACACACGTGCAATATATATGTCCATATGTATACGTAAAATTGATTTTTTGTTGGATTTGAAATACCTTTTTCTCCCCCGATGTAACAAAACCACGGTAACTGAACTGATATGAACCGTAATGAATGGTAGCGACCAGTGACAACTTTTGCACCAGGATAATTAGTCATTGGCTAATGCATGATCACTAAAAGTGGCTTCTTTCTTTCAAGTTCAACAACCAATATTCCTTAGTATTTATCTTCTCTCAAAGTTTGGATTATCGTTTGAATTAAATTTCACCAGGGAATTGTAGCTGGATGAGTTGGATTTTGGCTAGCTCTTGGCATTTAATCCACCCACACTTCAGTTTGTCCATCGCATGCACTTCATTATTCTCTTAAGATCATCTTACATAGCAAGTAGCAAAACATGGGATACCCTCTTTTTCGATATAAGGACAATGGATAGCCATCTATAACGTCATGGTCAGCATATTTCTCGAAACTAATTCTGGTACTCCCTCCTTTTCTAAAAAAAAATATAGCGCGCCCGCGTTTCCCGAGGTTCAACTTTGACCATAAATTTAACCAACAAGA
>NW_025249026.1:0-2278 GCF_018294505.1 Triticum aestivum | reverse complement strand
GCTCTTAATTTCCTTACATAATCTTTCCGTGAAAAACACCTTCCTTAATTCAGAAGCCGAAAGTTGTGCGCCCAATTTTTTGTGAGAAAAACAGGACTGGTGGGAAGCGACAATGATACGGACGGCGAGAATAGATCAAGATCGCGAAGCTTGATATCCATCTACTCCCTCCGTTCCCAAATAATTGTCTTTCTAGCCATCTCAAATGAACTACAACATACGGATGTATGTAGACATGTTTTAAAGTGTAGATTCATTTATTTTGCTCCGTATGTAGTCACTTGTTAAAATCTCTAGAAAGACAATTATTTAGGAACGGAGGGAGTACTACTATGCATGCATGGTGCCGCCTCGGCTCGGAGCAGTTAAGTTTCATCCGTAACTTGTCCATAAGTGTAGCATTTTTGCAGTCGCTGCCTCGGACGAGACCACACTGACTCGGTGGGAGGCTAGATCAATACTGTTAGGATACGATGACAGTTACAGAAAAGAAGGTATGTCTCTAATCTCTATTTGTATAGGTAGTCTGTATGTATGGCCTAGGAAATTTTATCATGATAGTTGATTAGAAGTATGAATGATCATCGACATGCCCTCTGCGTTGTTGCAATTGAAAACTAACAATTGATTTATCAGTATTGTTAACGGAGTAGATATCATTGGGGTTATTAATTTTTATATGGAGGATTAAACTAATCCATATAGGGGCAATACATAGTACAATCTGACATCTAAATGGATGATAACGTGAGTGATCATTGGCATTTAAATTATTCATTATTCTAGACGAGGTGCTAGTTTTTACTACAGCTGATTAGGATGAAAGAAATTATAGGATAAACATAACAATAAAGCTACCGGATATATTGCTAACGAAGAGACTTAAACAGGAACATATTGTATAAATAGTAAAAAAGAAAGAGAAACATACTGTATTTTCTTTGACTAGCGATTCAAAATATTTTTGGAAATACATACTTTTGTTTATATTAAGGGCCCCTAGGTTTAGTTTCGCCCTGGGCCCCCAAAATGTCAGGACCGGCCCTGATAGGACTAGGAGTCCAAGTGGGATTCCCCCCAGTTGGCGCGCCCCTAGGCTGGCCTCCTTCCCTCTCCCTCCTTTATATACGGGGGCAGGGGGCACCTCTAAGGCACATCAATTGTTCTTAGCCATGTGCGGTGCCCCTCTTCACCGTTTACTCCTCCGGTCATATTGTCGTAGTGCTTAGGCAAAGCCCTGCGCGGATCACCTCACCATCACCGTCACCATGCCATGGTGCTAACAAAACTCTTCCTCGACACTTTGCTGGATCAACAGTTCGAGGGACGTCATTGAGCTGAACGTGTGCAGAACTCGGAGGTGTCGTACGTTCGGTACTTGATCGGTTGAATCAAGAAGACATTCGACTACATCAACCGCCTCAAACTAACGCTTCCGCTTTCGGTCTACGAGGATACATGGACACACTCTCTCCATCTCGTCGCTATGCCCTAGATAGATCTTGCGTGATTGTAGGAATTTTTTTAAAATTGCATGCTACGTTCCCCAACATCTGGTATGCCGGAGAGTGTTGAGCATGTGTTGCTCTTCTACTCCCATGATCGTGCGGTGTGGGATGTGATCAAGGAGTTCTTTGATATCAAGCTCTGTCGGTCGTATTTTGCATCACCTAAGCAGTGGTTGTTCGACTTTCTCTCCCGCAGCTGCTGCCGGGAAGCGATGATCTTGGTTGTCTCGGTTAACTACACCACACACCAGATTTCCCTACCGGTGTGTGTTGGGAAAAGTCAATTTCGCCAACAGACTGTTGGTTGGGAAAACTTCTAACTAACTGTTGGTCGGCAATACATATGTACCGTGTCCAACTGTCGGTCGGCAATACTTGATATTTCATGTTGGACTGTCGGTCGGGAAAGCTTGTGTCTTCATCAGAGTGTTGGTCGGGGATTAATTTTTTTTGAGTTGCCAATTGAGCCGGCCGGTCTTTGCGCGCGCGGGCCAAAAACTAAGCGCCAAGCCTGCCTCCTATTTTTTCATTCAGCCTTCGTGCCACGACTAAATCCAAATTCCCCAAACCTAAAATCCTCTCACGCACTCCCTCCGCCGCCGACTGCTAGCTATCTGGCAGCCTGCCCGCCGCCGCCCGCCCGCTGTCTCCAGCACACCGTCACCGGGTTGTGCCCTGGAGTCCGGGGAGAGGCCAAGGCGCGGTGGTGGACGCCGTCGTCCCTCTCAGATCCGGGGCTGAGAGAGAGAGAGAGAGAGAGAGAGAGAGAG
>NW_025249025.1:0-2278 GCF_018294505.1 Triticum aestivum | reverse complement strand
GCATAACAACATACTTTGTTCCCTTTGTCATCGGTATGTTACTTGCCCGAGATTTGATCGTCGGTATCCAATACCTAGTTCAATCTCGTTACCGGCAAGTCTCTTTACTCGTTACGTAATGCATCATTCCATAACTAACTCATTAGCTACATTGCTTGCAAGGCTTATAGTGATGTGCATTACCGAGAGGGCCCAAAGATACCTCTCCGACAATCGATGTGACAAAACCTAATCTCGAAATACGCCAACCCAACATGTACCTTTGGAGACACCTGTAGTACTCCTTTATAATCACCCAGTTACGTTGTGACGTTTGGTAGCACCCAAATTGTTCCTCCGGTAAACGGGAGTTGCATAATCTCATAGTTACAGGAACATGTATAAGTCATGAAGAAAGCAATAGCAACATACTAAACGATCAAGTGCTAGGCCAACGGAATGGGTAATGTCAATCACATCATTCTCCTAATGATGTGATCCCGTTAATCAAATGACAACACATGTCTATGGTTAGGAAACATAACCATCTTTGATTAATGAGCTAGTCAAGTAGAGGCATACTAGTGACTATATATTTGTCTATGTATTCACACATGTATCATGTTTCCGGTTAATACAATTCTCGCATGAATAATAAACATTTATCATGAAATAAGGAAATAAATAATAACTTTATTATTGCCTCTAGGGCATATTTCCTTCAAGGAGGAGTCTGCTTCTGAGGAGGCGGAGGTGGAGTTTGAGGAGGAGTCCGACTCTGGTGTTGCGAGTCTGGCTCCAGCTACAGCCTACATCGCCAAGTCCATCTTCAACACAGAAGACAATGGCTCCGTTGTTGGAAATATGCCCTAGAGGCAATAATAAATTAGTTATTATTACTATATTTCCTTGTTCATGATAATGGTTTATTATCCATGCTATAATTGTATTGATAGGAAACTCAGATACATGTGTGGATACATAGACAACACCATGTCCCTAGTAAGCCTCTAGTAGACTAGCTCGTTGATCAATAGATGGTTACGGTTTCCTGACCATGGACATTGGATGTTGTTGATAATGGGATCACATCATTAGGAGAATGATGTGATGGACAAGACCCAATCCTAAGCCTAGCACAAAGATCTTGTAGTTCGTATGCTAAAGCTTTTCTAATGTCAAGTATCATTTCCATAGACCATGAGATTGTGCAACTCCCGGATACCGTAGGAATTCTTTGGGTGTACCAAACGTCATAACATAACTGGGTGGCTATAAAGGTGCACTACGGGTATCTCTAAAAGTGTCTGTTGGGTTGGCACGAATCGAGACTGGGATTTGTCACTCCGTGTGACGGAGAGGTATCTCTGGGCCCACTCGGTAGGACATCATCATAATGTGCACAATGTGACCAAGGGGTTGATCATGGGATGATGTGTTACGGAACGAGTAAAGAGACTTGCCGGTAACGAGATTGAACAAGGTATCGGGATACCGACAATCGAATCTTGGGCAAGTACTATACTGGTAGACAAAGGGAATTGAATACGGGATTGATTGAATCCTTGACATCGTGGTTCATCCGATGAGATCATCGTGGAACATATGGGAGCCAACATGGGTATCCAAATCCCGCTGTTGGTTATTGGCCGGAGAGTTGTCTCGGTCATGTCTACGTGTCTCCCGAACCCGTAGGGTCTACACACTTAAGGTTCGATGACGCGGGTTATAGGGAATAGATGTACGCGGTTACCGAATGTTGTTCGGAGTCCCGGATGAGATCTCGGACGTCACAAGGAGTTCTGTAATGGTCCGGAGGTGAAGATTGATATATTGGACGAAGGGTTTTGGAGTCCGGAAGTGTTCCAGAGGTACCGGGTGATGACCAGCATGACCGAAAGGTGTTTCGGGAGCCCCGGCAAGTGTTGGGGGGGCTTCATGGGCCAAGGGAAGGGGGCAAACCAGCCCACTAAGGGGCTGTGCGCCCCCCTCACCTATTTCCACGTGACCAGGGGGTTTGGGGCGCCCCATCCAGGGTTCCCACCTCCTGGCTTGGGGGCCAAGTCACCCAAAGGGGAGATCTCATCTGCCCTGGCCGCCGGCCCCCCTAGGGGAAACCCTAGGGCGCCTTCCCCTCCCCTTGCCCCTATATATAGTGGAGGTTTTGGGGCTGCCCAACACACGAGTCTCTCTCTCCCAAGGCGCAGCCCTACCTCTCTCCTCCTCGTCTCTCGTAGTGCTTGGCAAAGCCCTGCTAGAGTACCGCGCTCCTCCACCACCACCACGTCGTCGTGCTGCT
>NW_025249024.1:0-2278 GCF_018294505.1 Triticum aestivum | reverse complement strand
GGAATATGATATAATTTGGTTAAAGTAGATAGAGATGCCATCATTCATTGTATTATTGTGAGCAAGAAAATTGCATCTATCTCCAGAATTAATGCCTCTTTACCATCAAAGGAAACAATAAACTAAACAGCAGGGAAATAAAAAAATTGCATCCCATGTGCAAGGGGATAGTGAGCACAGAAAACCAAACCAGCATTTACAAACGATAATAAATAGACCCAAACGATAACCAAATACCTATCGAAACAAGAGAGCTGGAAAGCAGCACATATGAATACAACATTAATCAGCAGCTGCAGGTTAAGTGCTGCCAGTGCATAAATATTTTAGGATCCCAAATATTAATTGTTACCTATCCAAACAGAGCAAGAAGATGAATATGCAACAAAAAATCTAGTACGCTCAAACACAGTTGATAAAACAAAAAATTAAACATTCTGGCAGGCATAAACTGAAATCGAACAACATAGCATGAATTCCATCCAAATTAATATTCGTTTTCTAGCTTTGATCTTGTTGTTTTTCGTCCTAATTCGAAATTTCCCCACCAAATTTTTTTTGTGATTTGTTGGCATGATGAAGTTTTGTTGATTTTGATCCATGGATTTGCTTGGTTTCCCCAAGTTTCCCCATCTTTCATCCACAAATTACCTCGGATTTTGCCCCCGAAATCAATCATCAATTTCCGCCCAAAATCGCGACAGGCACAGTTGAAGAATTCATGAGAAACCAAAATCTGACCACAACCAACCAAGCAAACCCTAACTAAAACGTCAGATTGATTCCTTGTTACGGATAATCAATCGAACCCTAGCTAGGTGGTGTTACCCTAATACAAAACCTAACTAATCAAATCCTATCCTAGCCGAGGTTCCTCATACGAATAGGATACAGACGGCGCTGGATCCGACACCTATGAACCCGCGCCGCGCCGCGCCTACCAACCACAATCGGAACGGAACGAGCAACTCCGGATGCGCGCTGGCTGGATCCGAGACCTACGAACCAGCGCCTACCGACCAATCCAGAGGAACTACAAGTGCTCACCTCGGGCGGGCGAGAGGAGGATGTGAGATTGGGTCGACAGGGTGTTGCGGGGAACGGCGGCGAGGCGATGGAGTGCGGGGGTAAAAGCACAGCTTTTATAGGAGAGAGGGCAAGAGGGGTTCGGGCCCGTTTAACCCAGGCCGGGCCGGCCCATTTGGCCAGGCCTCGCATTCTCTGATTTTTACCAATTTATTAATAGTAGCAAAAATGCCCGTGAGTGCAAGTATTGGACATATAGTTTTTCAATTTGTCTTCAAATCACCCGTGTGATTTACATATATATCCACTAATGCATCATGTGTTTCATCAGTTTATCTTCCGATTTAACCCTGCATGACACGCTCATTCAACTTTGGACCAAATATTTCTTTCTTTTAATAAAAACTGAGACATCCCTCGATTTTTTTGAAATTAAAAAAAGAACAAAAAAAAAACTATTCTAGACCTAGCTACAGTACCAAACCTAAAATAAAACAAGAAAACTTGCGACATATACACACAAACAGAAAAAAAAACATTCAAGGATATTAGCTTATGGGTCCACTGAGATTGTAATTTGTTTATACTTCCCTAGATAGTAAATACTCAAACACATGCTTTGTCACACACATTCTCAACCACAGGATTAACAACTCTAGAAGCTTCAGATGGGCCCTACGTGTCATAAGGCCCAGTTCCATAAAGTTGAGTCCGACTTTCATTATTAGAAAAAAAAAATGAAAACTACATCTTTATCCTTTCACCTAAACTGCTCCAGCAGACTTTCCATCTCTAGCGCCGCTCATCCGTCGTGCAATCTTCGCCCATCGTTGGCGCTGGCTTGCATCCCTGCTGTCTCCCAACCTACCAACCGGGGCACAGGATCACCAAGGCCACTTTCATAGATCAGCTTCGTCGCATGGACATCCGAGCTCCCGTTCGCACCGCAAGAGCTAATACAAGGCTCCTGTGGTGGCAAAAACTGAAGACCGTTTGGTTAGAGCAAATGTGAACTCGTAGCTTCGTTAAGAATGAAGACTGCTTGAATGCAAATTGCTCTTTAAAAACTATTTTGTTCAATAATTCTCATGTAAATAACTATTTTACAAAGATAAACCAACTATTTTTAAAATAAAAACATTGCAAAACCAAATTAAATCATTACTGTCTCATGATTTCTCTCTTACACGCTCGTGAGTTGGAGATGGCCAAGCATCACATCCAACACTCCAGCGTGTACCCGCTGCTACCC
>NW_025249023.1:0-2278 GCF_018294505.1 Triticum aestivum | reverse complement strand
TTTTTTTGGATTTTTTTAAACTTCCATACGTGGTTTCCATGAAGTTTTCTTTGAAACTTTATTTCATGTGATTTTCTCTCTTTGAGAAGATGCATGTTCCACTCGTAAGGGCATGTTCAACGCGGGCAGCAAAACACTCTCAAATGTTCGGACACTCTTAGACACCAACCACGGACCACCAAATTGGAACGGATCGGTCCGGGCATCGGAAATCCCACAGACCGGCCCCAAAACGAGGGAGCTCTGGGGGAGTCCAAACTTCCACCACAGCGGACTCCGACACCCCAAACCTCACCTAGAGCATGCAGACTTTCACAATCCTACCCTCCTCGTCTTCTCCTGGAGACAGACACCGCCCCAGTAGTCCCCCACCCGACACTCACCATGCCTTGGGACCTCTCCCGCTCTATGCGTCTGCTCGCCTAGGCCTATGCTGCAGCCGCACTCTGCCGGATTCGGGCATCGTCCATGTACCCTCCACCCATGTCGGCGACATCCATTATGGAGGCCGTGCATAGCAACTGGTCGGTCAAATGCCATAGCGAAATTTCTTGGCGTTGTGGTTTTTTTTTCTTTGATGCAAACACAATGGATAATGACGAGAAGTACGACTAGGTTGAGTTCATGGATTTGCCTTCTTTAGATGAGGAAGATGGGTACGAAACGGAGACGGTGACGGCGTTTCTTGAAGAAACAAAGTGTGGGGAGGAGCTTGTTGTCAACTTCAACGGTTCATTGGTGGGGCATCAAGCGTTGAATCGATGCTTGGCACATGGGCATGTTACTCTGCACGAGGACTATTTTGCCCCTGATGCGCTATTCTAACACTCGAGGCCAAGATTGCATGCACTAAAAATGGAAGAACTTCCCATATACTCAACAAAGGAAATACTAGGGCCATTATAAAATTCCCACCGTCATTATTGAAACATTTGCATCAGAAGACCTCGGGATTTGACACTGTTTCTTTGGCATGCGAGGGTCTCACATGTCACAATGACATCAATCTGCTGCAGTGGTCTGCATTGTTTGCAAGATTGTGTGCGGGCGAAGATCCTACATGTGGGGAGTGGAGAAGGGTAAAAGAAAGATGGCCTAGCTTCCTTGGGACAAGAAGATCCTTCCAAACTACGGGAGGAATGGGTTTCAGAGACATGAGAACTTATAATCAGTCTCTTCTAACCAATCAAGCGTGGAGATTAATCTAGATTCTAGATAGTCTTGTGGCACGGCTACAGATGGAGAAATAGCACCTCAATGAGAACTTGGTTGATACAGTTTTTACAAGAAATGTGTCAGTTGTATGGCACTAGTGCCAGCTGGGGCACTAGGCTTCGGCCTTCCTGTACATCCGATTGGGCCAGGAAATGATGACTACAATGCGAGGCCATGCGGTTCGTTTGCTCCTGGGCCTCTCCTACCGCAAATGCTAAAAACTGCTGCTTCTTTGTGCTCGCCTATGGAAATCGACATGGTGGACCGGCGCAATTATTGTGTGCAATAGAGGTTTTGCGGTTTTCGGAAGCTTCTATGGAGCGGTTCATGCAACCTTCTATAGGTTTTGGTTTTGGGAAGATTCCATGACGTTTCTATTTTTTGTGTTTTTCTTTATCTTTTTTCTTCTATTTATTTTTTAAAATACATGTCTACTTTTTTACTACACATTGAACAGTTGATGCATGTTGAAAAAATTTCAAATACACGATGAACATTTATTTGAGATTTCAAATACATATTGAGCATTTTCTTTAAAAACCAGTGCCTGGATAAGTGTCCACACCAACGACCATGCATGTATAAGCCAAAGCTAGCTATGGAACATCTATAGTTGACTTCCGCTGCTCTCCAAATAATATGCATGTGCTATACGTGTCCATGCATGGTACCCAACGAACTTAGCAACTACAACATGCATGGCCATGGCAGAAAAGTCATCACACAGTATATCTTCAGCGCATTCCAGCCACTAGTATACCGCTATTCTGTGTGCGGAGCTTGTTTGAAAATACGCATGCCCATCAAGTATTGAAAAATCGCCGGGCGTATATCTCGCTCTAAACATTTTGTTGGCTAGCGCATCAGGATACACGTACGTTGATGAATTTTGTTATAGTTTACGTTAAGTTGTAGAATCAAACTCGAACGATCGATCATGGGATCAACACACTTGCATCAATAAGGGTAAGGGTAGTCGTACGTATGTGCAACCGGGCTATAAATACAACCTCCCACACAGCCCAAACGCACAACACCTACAAGCCCTTCCCATCTATTGTAA
>NW_025249022.1:0-2278 GCF_018294505.1 Triticum aestivum | reverse complement strand
TGCGTTTATGTATCGTTGATCAATGACCCTAGGTTTTACCGATTCAGGGCTCTTTCATGGACTATTACTCACCGTTTTGCAGTCCCAAAGTGATTTCCATGCTTGTTGAACCCCAAGATGTGCTTACGTGCTGGTCGTCAAGACTCGCAGATTGGGCCGATTGTGGCCCGTTTCTCTGACTATTACTCAGTTTTGGGGTCTCGAAGTGATTTCCACGATTGACGAACACCGGGGTGCGTTTACGTGTCCGTCATCAACACTCACAATTTTGGCCCATTCTGGTACGTTTTGTGCACTGTTACTCACCGTTTTGGGGTCCCAGAGCGATTTCCATGATTGACGATCCCTGGGGTGCGTTTACGTGCCCGTCGTCAACCCTCACAGTTTTGGCGAATTGTGACCCATTTCGTGGACTATTACTCACCGTTTTGGGATCCCAAAGCCATTTCCATAGTTATTGAACCCCAAGGTGTGCTTACATGTCGGTCATCAACAGTCACAGTTTTGGCCGATTCTGGCCCGTTTTGTGGAGTATTACTCACTTTTTTGGGGTCCCAGAGTGATTTCCATGATTAACGAATCTCGGGGTGCGTTTACGTGTCAGACATCAACACTCGCGGTTTTTGACGATTCTGGCCCGTTTCATGGACTATTACTCACCGTTTTGCGGTCACGAAGTGATTTCCATAGTTGTTGAATCCCAAGGTGCGCTTACGTTTCGGTCATCAACTCTCATAGTATTGGCCAATTCTGGCCCGTTTCATGGACTATTACTGATTGTTTTGGGGTCCCGGAGTGATTTCCACGATTAACAAACCCCGTGGTGTGTTTAACTGTCGGTCATCAACACTCGTGGTTTTTGTCGATTCTGGCCCGTTTCATGGACTATTACTCACATTTTTGGGGTCCCAAAGCAATTTGCATGGATGTCGAACCCCAAGGTGCGCTTACGTATCGGTCATCAACAATCGCAGTTTCGGCTGATTTTGGCCCTTTTCTTGGACTATTACTCAGTTTTGGGGTAACGTAGTGATTTCCACGACCAACGAACACCGGTGTGTTTATGTGTCGGTCATCAACATTTGCAGTTTTGGCCGATTTTGGCCCGTTTCATGGACTATTACTCACTGATTTCGGGTCCCTGAGCGATTTCCATGATTGAAGAACCCCGGGGTGCGTTTATGTATTGTTGATCAATAACCCTAGGTTTTACCGATTCAGGGCTCTTTCATGGACTATTACTCACCGTTTTGCAGTCCCAAAGTGATTTCCATGCTTGTTGAACCCCAAGATGTGCTTACGTGCTGGTCGTCAAGACTCGCAGATTGGGCCGATTCTGGCCCGTTTCTCTGACTATTACTCAGTTTTGGGGTCTCGAAGTGATTTCCACGATTGACGAACACCGGGGTGCGTTTACGTGTCCGTCATCAACACTCACAATATTGGCCCATTCTGGTACGTTTTGTGCACTGTTACTCACCGTTTTGGGGTCCCAGAGCGATTTCCATGATTGACGATCCCTGGGGTGCGTTTACGTGCCCGTCGTCAACCCTCACAGTTTTGGCGAATTGTGACCCATTTCGTGGACTATTACTCACCGTTTTGGGATCCCAAAGCCATTTCCATAGTTATTGAAGCCCAAGGTGTGCTTACATGTCGGTCATCAACAGTCACAGTTTTGGCCGATTCTGGCCCGTTTTGTGGACTATTACTCACTTTTTTGGGGTCCCAGAGTGATTTCCATGATTAACGAATCCCGGGGTGCGTTTACGTGTCAGACATCAACACTCGCGGTTTTTGACGATTCTGGCCCGTTTCATGGACTATTACTCACCGTTTTGCGGACACGAAGCGATTTCCATAGTTGTTGAATCCCAAGGTGCCCTTACGTTTCGGTCATCAACTCTCATAGTATTGGCCAATTCTGGCCCGTTTCGTGGACTATTACTGATTGTTTTGGGGTCCCGGAGTGATTTCCACGATTAACAAACCCCGTGGTGCGTTTAACTGTCGGTCATCAACACTCGTGGTTTTTGTCGATTCTGGCCCGTTTCATGGACTATTACTCACATTTTTGGGGTCCCAAAGCAATTTGCATGGATGTCGAACCCCAAGGTGCGCTTACGTATCGGTCATCAACAATCGCAGTTTCGGCTGATTCTGGCCCGTTTCTTGGACTATTACTCAGTTTTGGGGTAACGTAGTGATTTCCACGACCAACGAACACCGGTGTGTTTATGTGTCGGTCATCAACATTTGCAGTTTTGGCCGATTTTGG
>NW_025249021.1:0-2279 GCF_018294505.1 Triticum aestivum | reverse complement strand
GTACAGCATCATCATCGTCACCACGCCGTCGTGCTGACGGAACTCATCCCCGACACTTTGCTGGATCGGAGTCCGGGGATCGTCATCGAGCTGAACGTGTGCTGAACTCGGAGGTGCCGTACGTTCGGTACTTGGATCGGTCGGATCGTGAAGACGTACGACTACATCAACCGCGTTGTCATAACGCTTCCGCTTTTGGTCTACGAGGGTACGTGGACACACTCTCCCCTCTCGTTGCTATGCATCACCACGATCTTGCGTGTGCGTAGGAAAATTTTCGAAATTACTACGTTCCCCAACAGTGGCATCCGAGCCTAGATTTTATGCGTTGATGTTATATGCACGAGTAGAACACAAGTGAGTTGTGGGCGATACAAGTCATACTGCTTACCAGCATGTCATACTTTGGTTCGGCGGTATTGTGAGATGAAGCGGCCCGGACCGACATTACGCGTACGCTTACGCGAGACTGGTTTCACCGTTACGAGCACTTGTGCTTAAAGGTGGCTGGCGGGTGTCTGTCTCTCTCACTTTAGCTGAATCGAGTGTGGCTACGCCCGGTCCTTGTGAAGGTTAAAACAGCACTAACTTGACGAACTATCGTTGTGGTTTTGATGTGTAGGTAAGAAAGGTTCTTGCTAAGCCTGTAGCAGCCACGTAAAATTTGCAACAACAAAGTAGAGGACGTCTAACTTGTTTTTGCAGGGCATGTTGTGATGTGATATGGTCAAGACGTGATGCTATATTTTATTGTATGAGATGATCATGTTTTGTAACCGAAGTTATCGGCAACTGGCAGGAGCCATATGGTTGTCGCTTTATTGTATGAAATGCAAACGCCCTGTAATTGCTTTACTTTATCACTAAGCGGTAGCGATAGTCGTAGAAGCAATAGATGGCGTAACGACAACGATGCTAAGATGGATATCAAGGTGTCACGCCGGTGACGATGGTGATCACGATGGTGCTTTGAAGATGGAGATCACAAGCACAAGATGATGATGGCCATATCATATCACTTATATTGATTGCATGTCATGTTTATCCTTTATGCATCTTATCTTGCTTTGATTGACGGTAGCATTATAAGATGATCTCTCACTAATTATCAAGAAGTGTTCTCCCTGAGTATGCATCGTTGTGAAAGTTCTACGTGCTGAGACACCACGTGATGATCGGGTGTGATAGGCTCTACGTTCAAATACAACGGGTGCAAAACAGTTGCACATGCGGAATACTCAGGTTAAAATTGACGAGCCTAGCATATACAGATATGGCCTCGGAACACGGAGACCGAAAGGTCGAGCGTGAATCATATAGTAGATATGATCAACATATTGATGTTCACCGTTGAAACTACTCCATCTCACGTGATGATCGGACATGGTGTAGTTGATATGGATCACGTAATCACTTAGAGGATTAGAGGGATGTCTATCTAAGTGGGAGGTCTTAAGTAATATGATTAATTGAACTTAAATTTATCATGAACTTAGTCCTGGTAGTATTTTGCAAATTATGTTGTAGATCAATAGCTTGCGTTGTTGCTTTCATATGTTTATTTTCATATGTTCCTAGAGAAAATTGTGTTGAAAGATGTTAGTAGCAATGATGCGGATTGGATCCGTGATCTGAGGTTTATCCTCATTGCTGCACAGAAGAATTATGTCCTTGATGCACCGCTACGTGACAAACCTATTGCAGGAGCAGATGCAGACCTTATGAACGTTTGGCTAGCTCAAAATGATGACTACTTGATAGTTTAGTGCACCATGCTTAAACGGCTTAGAATCGGGACTTCAAAGACATTTTGAACGTCATGGACCATATGAGATGTTCCAGGAGTTGAAGTTAATATTTCAAGCAAATATCCGAGTTGAGAGATATGAAGTCTCCAACAAGTTCTATAGCTAAAAGATGGAGGAGAATCGCTCAACTAGTGAGCATGTGCTCAGATTGTCTGGGTACTACAATCGCTTGAATCAAGTGGGAGTTAATCTTCCAGATAAAATAGTGATTGACAGAATTCTCTAGTCACCACCACCAAGTTAGTAGAACTTTGTGATGAACTATAGTATGCAAGGGATGACGAAAACGATTCCCGATCTCTTCGTGATGTTGGAATCGACGAAGGTAGAAATCAAGAAAGAGCATCAAGTGTTGATGGTTGACAAGATCACTAGTTTCAAGAAAAGGGCAAAGGGAAAAGAAAGGGAACTTCAAGTAGAATGGCAAGCAAGTTGTCACTCCCACGAAGAAGCCCAAAGCTGAACCAAAGC
>NW_025249020.1:0-2279 GCF_018294505.1 Triticum aestivum | reverse complement strand
AAATCATCCCAAGTAGTAGGTATATAATCAGGGTGTAACCGACAATATTCACTCCACCAAACCAAAGCATAACCAGTGAAAGAACCAACCGCAACCTTAACCTTTTTATGTTCATCGAAATTATGGGAAGCAAATATATTTTTTATGTCGAACTCCCATTCAATATATAAAGCAGGTTTAAAACGGCCATTAAATGGTGGTATAGATACATTAACCTGATCATGTGCATTTGGATGTTTGTGCACCTCTCGTGACGGTTGTGGTATTTGCAAAGGTGGTGGCACGTCTCCCGCGATCGACAAAGCCCATGAATTAACTCTGGATCCTGTCATGATTAGTAGAACAGGAAACAAAACCCAAAAATAATGTTCCTATGACTACTAGGATGTGGTGGTAAAACGCTCACAGTAAAGCAAATATCAATGTCTTACAAGTTCTTACCATGCAGCAGGCGGTGATCGGCAACCAGCGGTGTCAAGTAACTCCGAATATTGAGTAAAGCGATTGCCAGGGGAGCGTACGTATACACGGTGTAGAAATATGTGGAGCTGGGTTGGCTATATATGGTAGCAAAAGATTAGCAATAATCAATTCAAAGATGCAATGTTGAATAAACGCTCAACGACGGTACTGTGCTGGTCCTAGGCTAGACCGGACTAGAGACGCGAGCCTAGAACACTAATGAGGTCACGACGTAGCACAACTAGCATCAATGAAGGATACTAAGTAGCTCTTGACAGCAAGATATAAGTGAAGATCACAACGGCAGTGAAGATAATGATGAAAAACAACTGCCAAGCAGGATATACAAGAACTCTCTCTCCAACTTTCCTCTTGAAAAGTTTGAGACAATTTTCTGATAAATTCTTTCAAAGAATGCTACTAACTCAAGCTTTCCAATGCAAAAAGAATCACTCAATTCCGAGTTGATATGAGGAGTCAAAGAATTCTAAAACTGGCCTGAAAAATTGGAACAAGCTGTGTTCACGAACTTCGGAGGGCAAAAAGACCTATTTAGAAGCCGATTTTGAGGTGTCAAATATTGAGCTTTCTTCTGCAACTATTTAGATGCGGCTCGTCGCTAGCTTCAATTTGAGTACTCACGGAGCCAAAACGGACTTCGTATGAGGAAGATACACCTGTTTTACTGAACAGTGCGCAAAACAGATTCCAATCCGAATTCAGGTACGAGATTGATTCTAGATAGATCCAATTTTTTTTCTTCTCTCTTTTTTTTCTCACGCTTTTTTTTTCTCCCTCTTTTTCTTTTTTTTTCTTTCCTTTTTTCTCTTTTTTTTTCTTTATATTCTTTTTCTCCCTCTTTCCAAGACAAACTAGATAAGATGCAGATTCGATCAGGCGAAGATGTGAGTGACCTCAACTATGATTATGACAATAAACAGTGCGTAGCACGTGGTGGAAATTGGTGGATGGGATGGTGGACAGCGGATGGGATAATGATGCAGCGGTTGCGTGACTAATGTGAATAGAACTCGAAACTCTAAAGGAACTAGACACTAAGACCAGCAACTCGACACGGCGATGCAACTGATAATTCAATAATGCAAACAATGAAAAGAAAATTGCAAAGGCTCAGTCTGGCTAGGACAAAGGATGAATAGATCTAACTTTTGTTTTGTGGCTTTTTCCTGGACAATAGGTAAGAAAATAAATCTAATCTAGGAAAAACTGGAAATTCTCACCGAGCAACCTGAAAACTGATACCACTTGATAGAGGCGAGGGTGTCCCGATCTTTCGATGAGATAATAACTATCAATTTGGTGGAGACGACTTTGACGATCCGACTACAAACGTGCACGACGTTGCGCCTGAGCAATCGCTAAACCAACTCCGAGAGGTTATTGACCATGCTGGAGCACGATCAACCTGACCACGAAGGTCTATTCCTGCAAGCAATCGAAGAACGAGTAAGAATATGATAAAGCAATCTGAATATTGCGAATATATATGAAGTATTTATAATGGTGGGGATCCGTAAGCGGTCTTGGTCTGGTCGTTGGACACAAACGAAGTACACGAAGTTGCAATGGCTAACTTTTAACTAAACAAATCCCAAGGAAAAGCTACTAGATGGATCTACTTATATAGGAGCAAGGGGTGGCGGCCAAGGAGGTGGGAGGACGTCCCAAGGCAGCCTAAAACTAAATCTAGGTCGTACAAGACCAATGGGCCCAAGTGGAGGTGATGTAACACCTTTGGACTTGTAGTTTGACTCGGATTCTGCTGCAGCATCAGATTGTTTCGTCCACAACTCAAC
>NW_025249019.1:0-2279 GCF_018294505.1 Triticum aestivum | reverse complement strand
GTATATTCGAACTCCGAGAGGCTTGCACCAGTCCATAAATGGATCGCTGGAGCTTGCACACTTTGTTAGAACTTTTTGGATCGAAAAAACCTTTCGGTTGCATCATATACAACTCTTCTTTAAGATATCCATTAAGGAATGCAGTTTTTACATCCGTTTGGCAAATTTCATAATAATAAAATGCGGCAATTGCTAACATGATTCAGACGGACTTAAGCATCGCTACGGGTGAGAAGGTCTCATCGTAGTCAACTCCTTGAACTTGCCGAAAACCTTTCGCAACAAGTCAAGCTTTGTAGACAGTATTATTATCATCAGCGTCAATCTTCTTCTTGAAGATCCATTTATTCTCTATGGCTTTCCGATCATCGAGCAAGTCAATCAAAGTCCACACTTTGTTCTCATACATGGATCCCATCTCAGATTTCATGGCGTCAAGCCATTTTGCGGAATCTGGGCTCATCATCGCTTCCTCATAGTTTGTAGGTTCGTCATGGTCAAGTAACTTGATTTACAGAATAGGATTACCGTACCACTCTGGTGCGGATGTTACTCTGGTTGACCTACGAGGTTCGGTAGTAACTTGATCAGAAGTTTCACGATCATCATCATTAGCTTCCTCACTTACTGGTGTAGGAATCACTGGAACTGATTTTTGTGATGAACTACTTTCCAATAAGGGAGCAGGTACAGTTACCTCATCAAGTTCTACTTTCCTCCCACTCACTTCTTTCGAGAGTATACAGTCACCTTATCAACACTCATCGGACCGCATACATCAGTATGTATTATTTCCAATAAGTCTGTTGCTCGTTCCATTGTTCCAGAGAACCGAGTCTTAGTCATCTTGCCCATGAGGCATGGTTCGCAAGCATCAAGTGATTCCAAAAGTCCATCAGCATGGAGTTTCTTCATGCGCTTTACACCAATATGACCTAAACGGCAGTGCCACAAATAATTTGCACTATCATTATTAAACTTATATCTTTTCGCTTCAATACTATGAATATGTGTATCACTACTATCAAGATTTAGTAAAAATAGACCACTCATCAAGGGTGCATGACCATAAAAGATATTACTCATATAAATAGAACAACCATTATTCTCTGATTTAAATGAATAACTGTCTCGCATCAAACAAGATCTAGATATGATGTTCATGCTTAACACTGGCACCAAATAACAATTATTCAGGTCTAATACTAATCCCAAAGGTAGATGTACAGGTAGCGTGCCGACGGCGATCACATCGACTTTGGAACCATTTCCCACGTGCATCATCACCTCGTCCTTAGCCAATATTTGCTTAATCCGTAGCCCCTGTTTCGAGTTGCAAATATTAGCAACAGAACAAGTATCAAATACCCAGGCGCTACTGCGAGCATTAGTAAGGTACACATCGATAACATGTATATCAAATATACCTTTCACTTTGCCATCCTTCTTATCCGCCAAATACTTGGGGTAGTTCTGCTTCGAGTGACCAGTCCCTTTGCAATAGAAGCACTCAGTCTCATGCTTAGGTCTGGAATTGGGCTTCTTCACTTGAGCAGCAACTTGCTTGTTGTTCTTCTTGAAGTTTCCCTTCTTCTCTTTGCCCTTCTTCTTGAAACTGGTGGTCTTGTTGACCATGAACACTTGATGCTCCTTCTTGATTTCTACCTCTGCAGCCTTTAGCATTGTGAAGAGCTCGGGAATTGTCTTATCCATCCCTTGCATATTATAGTTCATCACGAAGCTCTTGTAGCTTGGTGGCAGTGATTGAAGAACTCTGTCAATAACACTATCAACTGGAAGATTAACTCCCAGCTGAGTCAAGTGATTGTGGTACCCAGACATTCTAATTATATGTTCACTGACCGAACTATTCTCCTCCATTTTGCAGCTGTAGAACTTATTGGAGACTTCATATCTCTCAATCCGGGCATTTGCTTGAAATATTAACTTCAACTCCTAGAACATCTCATATGCTCCATGACGTTCAAAACGTCGTTGAAGTCCCGGTTCTAAGCCATAAAGCATGGCACACTAAACTATCTAGTAGTCATCAGCTTTGCTTTGCCAGACATTCTTAACATCGTCAGCAGAATTTGCAGCATGCCTGTCACCCAGCGGTGCTTCTAGGACGTAATTCTTCTGTGCAACAATGAGGATAATCCTCAAGTTACGGACTAGTCCGTGTAGTTGCTACCATCATCTTTCAACTTAGCTTTCTCTAGGAACGCATTAAAATTCAACGGAACAACAGCATGGGCCATCTATCTACAACAACATAG
>NW_025249018.1:0-2279 GCF_018294505.1 Triticum aestivum | reverse complement strand
GTTTCCGGCCAGGTCCGGCGATGCCACCACCACCACTCGACGCGCGGTCGAGTGACCGTTCGAACGCACCCACGCACGCCCGAAACCGAGCCCCGTAGCACGGTTCCGGCCAACTCCGGCGAGGGGCCGACATTGTTTTGGTCGCCGGAGTTAGCTCCGGCGCGTCGCCGGCGGGTGCCGACTTGGCACCCACGTGGCACCACCTGGGCCACTGACTGGTGGGCCGAGGGCCCCCCCTGTTGACCTGTTGACTGGGTCAACATGTTGACTGGGCAGCCCAGTGGCACTGACATGCGGGCCCTATGCCATAAATAAAAATAAAAACAAATAGATAAACTGCTAATTAATTAAATTAGTTAATTAAAACATTAATCTCTCATTGACTGCTAGGACCCACACACTAATTAACCCATTTAGTTAGTTTTAGAATTCTGTTAATGTCCCTGACAATGACATGTGGGTCCCACTGGACCCACCTGTCTGGTTTGACTGGTCAACTGACCAGTTGACCTGCTGACATCACTCTGATGTCATGCTGACGTCATCATTCACTGTTTTGGATAATGTTGGAATTAAATAACTATTTAAAATCAGAAAATGATTTAAATCTTTAGAAAATCATATCTTTTAATCCGTAACTCGGATGAAAATACTTTCTACATGAAAGTTGCTCAGAACGACGTGACGATTCCGGATACGCAGTCCGTTCGTCCGCCACACACCCCTAACCTATCGAACTTGCAACTTTCCCCCTCCAGCTCCTCTGCCCGAAAACGCGAAACACCGGGAATACTTTCCCGGATGTTTCCCCCCCTTCGTCGTTATCACCTACTACCGCGATTGGGCACACCTAGCATCGTTACTTGTCATGTCATGCATCGATATGCATTTGTTTGCATTGTATTCATTGTTTCTTCCCCCTCTTCTCTCCGGTAGACTACGAGACCGACGCTGCTGCTGCCCAGTTTGACTACGGAGTTGATGACCCCTCCTTCTTGCCAGAGCAACCAGGCAAGCCCCCCCTTGATCACCAGATATCGCCTATTCTCCTCTATACTGCTTGCATTAGAGTAGTGTAGCATGTTACTGCTTTTCGTTATACCTATCCTGATGCATAGCCTGTCCTTGTTACTACTGTTGATACCTTTACCTGCAATCCTAAATGCTTAGTATAGGATGCTAGTTTATCATTGGACCTACATTCTTGTCAGTCTGCCTTGCTATACTATCGGGCCGTGATCACTTGGGAGGTGATCACGGGTATATACTATACATACATACATACTATACATATGGTGACTAAAGTCGGGTTCGCTCGAAGAGTACTCGTGAGTGATTCATGGATTGGGGGCTGAAAGGACCTTTGTCCCGACGGCCCTCTGTGTGGATCTTTGTGGCGGAGCGACAGGGCAGGTTGAGACCACCTAGGAGACAGGTGGGCCTGGCCCTGTTCGGCGTTCGCGGATATTTAACACGCTTAACGAGATCTTGGTATTTGATCTGAGTTGGCTACGAGCCTATACGCACTAACCATCTACGCGGGAGTAGTTATGGGTATCCCGACGTCGTGGTATCAGCCGAAGCACTTCGTGACGTCAGCGACTGAGCGGCGCGCGCCGGGTTGGACTGTGTTAACGCAACTTCCTTTGTAATGGAGGTTGCTAGGTCTGCTCACCAGCCGCGTACGCAACGTGCAGGTGTGCTCAGGGCGATGGGCCCAGACCCCTGCGCGCTTAGGTTTAGACCGGCGTGCTGGCCTCTCCGTTGAGCCTAGGTGGGGCTGCGACGTGTTGATCTTCCGCGGCCGGGCATGACCCAGGAAAGTGTGTCCGGCCAAATGGGATCAAGCGTGCTGGGTAAGTTGGTGCACCCCTGCAGGGAAGTTAATCTATTCGAATAGCCGTGATCTTCGGTAACAGGACGACTTGGAGTTGTACCTTGACCTTATGACAACTAGAACCGGATACTTAATAAAACACACCCTTCCAAGTTCCACAGACAACCCGGTGATCGCTTTTCTATAGGGCGACGAGGAGAGGATCGCCGGGTAGG
Source organism: Triticum aestivum (assembly GCF_018294505.1). Taxonomy (NCBI): domain Eukaryota; kingdom Viridiplantae; phylum Streptophyta; class Magnoliopsida; order Poales; family Poaceae; genus Triticum; species Triticum aestivum. The sequence goes on along the minus strand of NW_025249018.1, from coordinate 227 downwards.
TTTATGCTATGCGATGCTGCTTGGAGATGCTACTTGGAGATGATACTTGGAGATGCTACTTGGAGATGCTACTTGAAGATGCTACTTGGAGGACTTCAATCTTCTCTCTTCTATATGCTGCAAGACGGAGGCTGCCAGAAGCGTAGTCTTCGATAGGATTAGCTATCCCCCTCTTATTCTGGCATTCTGCAGTTCAGTCCACCGATATGGCCTCCTTACACATATAC
>NW_025249017.1:0-2279 GCF_018294505.1 Triticum aestivum | reverse complement strand
TTTTGCTATTATAAGTTCCTGTAACATGTTGTTTGATAGCTCTAAACATTGCAACCTGATGTTATTTTCTGCAAAGTCTGAATTGTTATTACTTGCAATCTTACCCTGTGTGTTTGAGCATGTTCTAGTGATTTCTGGAGATAGCTCAGTGTTGATGTTTTGTTATGCTTTACCTGTATATCATGCCCATGTCTTTTGTTTTCATGTTGAGATGCTGTAGCATATTGTTTTGATGCTTGCAATATGCCTAGTTGCTATTTTGGGCAGATTGTTGCTATAACTTGTATAGAGTGTGTGTGTTGAACCGTTGCTCCATTTTGAGTGTGCTCTATATGAAACTTGTTTAGAATTGCATGTAGTTTCATATTATCATGTTGCATCCTTGTTTTGAGGTGTTTTCTTAATGTTTGGGTGCATTTTGCATCAATGCCATGTTTAACTTGTTTTGCTCATATCTTCTAGGCCGTAGCTCCGAACTAAATGAACTTTATATGTAACTTGACTAGAATCTCGTGTAGATCATCTTGGTGCATATTAACTTGCTGTTTAACAACTTGAACATAAAGTTTATTCAGATCTGGACCAACTTCGAAATTTGCATATGAGGACTTACCGGAATTGTTATATGTTGTTCCCGGCCTCTTTTAAACTTGCCTTGATGTGTTGCTCTTGTTTGCATCATCCTTTGCCATGAGTAGCTTCATGTAGTTTTGTCATGCATCATGCTTGTTGTGCATCATGCCTTGTTCATGTGTGGTGTGTTTACTATGTTGTGTGTTTCTTCTCGATAGTTCCTGTTTCATTGCGATCGTGAGGATTCGTTCGTCTACGCTTGGTTCGGCTTCATCCGTTCGTCTTCTTCATGTACTCGTTCTTCTTCCTAGCGGGATTTCAGGAAAGATGACCGCTACCCTGGATCTCACTACTATCATTGCTATGCTAGTTGTTTCGTTCTATCGCTATGCTGCGCTACCTATCACTTGTTCTTCAAGCCATCCCAAATTGCCATGAACCTCTAACCTTTGACACTCTTCCTAGCAAACCGTTGCTTGGCTATGTTACCGCTTTGCTCAGCCCTCTTATAGCGTTGCTAGTTGCAGGTGAAGTTGAAGATTGCTCCATGGTGGACAGGATTTTGGTTGGGATATCACAATATCTCTTATATTATTAATGCATCTATATACTTGGTAAAGGGTGGACGGCTCGGCCTTATGCCTGGTGTTTTGTTCCACTCTTGCCGCCCTAGTTTCCGTCATACCTGTGTTATGTTCCCGGATTTTGCGTTCCTTACGCGGTTGGGTGATTTATGGGACCCCCTTGACAGTTCGCTTTGAATAAAACTCCTCCAGCAAGGCCCAACATTGGTTTTACCATTTGCCTCACCACCACCTATACCTTTCCCTTGGGTCGGCCAACCCGAGGGTCATCTTTATTTTAGCCCCCCCGGGCCAATGCTTGTCTAAGTGTTGGTCCAAACCGAGCGATGTCCGGCGCCCCCTGGGCAACCAGGGTCTATGCCAACCCAACGCCTGGCTCATCCGGTGTGCCCTGAGAACGAGATATGTGCAGCTCCTACCGGGATTTGTCGGCACAACGGGAGGCTTTGCTGGTCTTGTTTTACCATTATCGAAATGTCTTGTAAACCAGGATTCCGAGTCTGATCGGGTCTTCCTGGGAGAAGGTATATCCTTCGTTGATCACGAGAGCTTATCATGGGGTAAGTTGGGACACCCCTGCAGGGTATAAACTTTCGAAAGCCGTGCCTGCGGTTATAGGCAGATGGGAATTTGTTAATGTCCGGTTGTAGATAACTTGACACCAGATCCGAATTAAAACGCATCATTCGTGTGTGTAGCCGTGATGGTCTCTTTTCGGCGGAGTACGGGAAGTGAACATGGTTTCTGGGTTATGTTTGACGTAAGTAGGAGTTCAGGATCACTTCTTGATCATTGCTAGCTTCACGACCGTTCCTTTGCTCTCTTCTCGCTCTTATTTGCGTATGGTAGCCACCATATATGCTCAGTCGCTGCTGCAACCTCACCACTTTACCCCTTCCTTTCCCATTAAGCTTTGCTAGTCTTGATACCCATGTTAATGGGATTGCTGAGTCCTCGTGGCTCACAGATTACTACAACAACAGTTGCAGGTACAGGTTATGCGATGATCATGACACGAGAGCAATGCTTGCTTGCGTTGAGTTCTTCTTCTGCTTCTTCGATCAGGGGATAGGTTCCAGGTCGGCAGCCTGGGCTAGCAGGGTGGATGTCGTTTGAGTTTCT
>NW_025249016.1:0-2279 GCF_018294505.1 Triticum aestivum | reverse complement strand
TGATGTTCTTATTGTTGCAAATAGGAATTATGTGCCCGTAGATTTTATTGTTCTTGACAAAGATTGCAATCCTTCATGTCCTATTATTCTTGGTAGACCTTTCCTTAGAACGATTGGTGCAATTATTGATATGAAGGAAGGAAATATTAGATTCCAATTTCCATTAAGGAAAGGCATGGAACACATTCCTAGAAAGAAAATTAAATTACCTTATGAATCTATTATGATAGCCAGTTATGGATTGCCTACCAAAGATGGCAATACCTAGATCTATTCTTGCTTGTTATGCCTAGCTAGGGGCGTTAAACGATAGCGCTTGTTGGGAGGCAACCCAATTTTATTCTTATTCCTTGATTTTTTTCTCCTGTTTAGTAATAAGTAATTTATCAAGCCTCTGTTTTGGTTGTGTTTTTTGTGTTTAATTAGTGTTTGTGCCAAGTAGAACCGTTGGGAAGACTTGGGGAAAGTCTTGTTGAACTTGCTGTAAAAAACAGAAACTTTAGCGCTCACGAGAACTGCTGTAGTTTTTATTTGGAAAGTTCTATCTAGTTAATTCTTTTTGAAGATGATTAATAGATAAATTCCACACGTCCAGCAATTTATTTTAGAATTTTTGGAGTTCCAGATCGTGCGCTAGCTACATATTACTACAGACTGTTCTGTTTTTTGACAGATTCTGTTTTTCGTGTGTTGTTTGCATATTTTGATGAATCTATGGCTAGTAAAATAGTTTATAAACCATAGAGAAGTTGGAATAAAGTAGGTATAACACAAATATAACTAAATAATGAGTTCATTACAGTACCTTGAAGTGGTCTTTTATTTTCTTTCGCTAATGGAGCTCACGAGATTTTCTACTTAAGTTTTGTGTTGTGAAGTTTTCAAGTTTTGGGTAAAGATTTGATGGATTATGGAACAAGGAGTGGCAAGAGCCTAAGCTTGGGGATGCCCATGGCACCCCCTAGATAATATAAGGACACCTAAAAGCCAAAGCTTGGGGATGCCCCGGAAGGCATCCCCTCTTTCGTCTACTTCTATCGATAACTTTACTTGGAGCTATATTTTTATTCGCCACATGATATGTGTTTTACTTGGAGCGTCTTGTATGATTTGAGTCTTTGCTTGTTATTTTACCACAATCATCCTTTCTGTACACACCTTTTGAGAGAGCCATACATGATTTGGAATTTGTTAGAATACTCTATGTGCTTCGCTTATATCTTTTGAGTTATATAGTTTTGCTCTAGTACTTCACTTATATCTTTTAGAGCACGGTGGTGGATTTGTTTTAGAGAAACTATTGATCTCTCATGCTTCACTTAGATTATTTTGAGAGTCTTAATAGCATGGTAATTTTCTTAAAATCCTAATATGCTAGGTATTCAAAGTTAGTAAAATTTTCTTAAGAGTGTTTTGAATACTAAGAGAAGTTTGATGCTTGATGATTGTTTTGAGATATGGAGGTAATAATATCAAAGTCGTGCTAGTTGAGTAGTTGTGAAATTGAGAAATACTTGTGTTAAAGTTTGCAAGTCCCGTAGCATGCACGTATGGTAAACGTTATGCAACAAATTTGAAACATGAGGTGTTATTTGATTGTCTTCCTTATGAGTGGCGGTCGGGGACGAGCGATGGTCTTTTCTTACCAATCTATCCCCCTAGGAGCATGTGCATAGTACCGAGGTTTTTGATGACTTGTAGATTTTTGCAATAAGTATGTGAGTTCTTTATGACTAATGTTGAGTCCATGGATTATACGCACTCTCACCCTTCCATCCTTGCTAGCCTCTTCAGTACCGTGCATTGCCCTTTCTCACATTGAGAGTTGGCGCAAACTTCGTCGGTGCATCCAAACCCCGTGATATGATACGCTCTTTCACACATAAACCTCCTTATTTCTTCCTCAAAACAGCCACCATACCTATCTATTATGGCATTTCCATAGCCATTCCAAGATATATTGACATGCAACTTTCCATCATTCCGTTCATCATGACACATTCATCATTGTCATATTGCTTAGCATGATCATGTAGTTGACATGGTATTTGTGGCAAAGCCACCATTCATAATTCTTTCATACATGTCACTCTTGGTCCATTGCATATCCCGGTACACCGCCGGAGGCATTCATATAGAGTCATATTTTGTTCTAGTATCGAGTTGTAATCATTGAGTTGTAAATAAATAAAAGTGTGATGATCATCATTTTCTAGAGCATTGTCCCAAGTGAGGAATAAATAAAAAAAGGCCATAAAAAAGGGAGAAGGCCCAAAAAA
>NW_025249015.1:0-2279 GCF_018294505.1 Triticum aestivum | reverse complement strand
GATCGTGAGGCTGTGCAGCGGAAGCGCCGTCCTCGACTATATCATCTTGGAGGAGCCGTTCGAGCTGGAGAAGCCTTCCCTCATCACCATCATCTCGTCCTCCCCGACTATGGCCACCGCCTCCAGGGGACGACTCCGTCGCCGGCACTGCATCCCCGACCACCGCCTCGAGCTGGCTCCATCGAGCCTTGACGACCCCCTTCTCATCAATGCTGTGAGCGGCCGCCTCCTCTCCCCCTCCCCGATTCACCATCGTAGGTTGTCATTCACGCCGTTCGTGCTTCTGACTGTGGCCGTAGTCATCACGTGGTCTCCGTGCCTGCGCGTGCCCCCTGTCCTCGCCGACCTCGCATGTCGTCCGTGCCCGCATGCTTCTTCGTGCTACCTTGCAAGCTGCTACTGCTCCTCCCCCCTGCTAGCTCTGCCTGCGACCGCTACTGCCGCTGCAGCCGCCCGCCACCGCGTGCCGTTGCCCTGGCACGCCAGCACCCGCCTGTAACTGCTGCTGCAATGCTGCTGCTTCCGCCGTCCCACTGCCGCTGCTGCTACCTCTCTGCTACCAACCGCTCGGCCCCCCCATCCAGCTGCGTGCCCGTCCACTGGCTCCCGCGACCCCGCCGCTGCTCCACTCCGCCCCTGACTTGCCGCCGCCTCGGCGCACCAGTGCCCCACCACAACCGGCGCCCGCCTTGCCGTCATTGAGGGAGTCCTGGACTAAGGGGTCCTCGGGTGTCTGGCCTGTTAGACATGGGCTGGACTGATGGGCTGTGAAGATACAAAGACCGAAGACCCTTTGCCGTGTCCGGATGGGACTCTCCTTGGCATGTAAGGCAAGCTTGGCGTCCAAATATGAAGATTCCTTTCTCTGTAACCGACTTTGTACAACCCTAGTACCCTCCAGTGTCTATATAAACCGGAGGGTTTAGTCCGTAGAGACAATCATAATCATACATGCTAGACTTCTAGGGTTTTAGCCATTACGATCTCGTGGTAGATCAACTCTTGTAATACTCATATTCATCAAGATCAATCAAACAGGAAGTAGGCTATTACCTCCATAGAGAGGGCCCGAACCTGGGTAAACATTGTGTCCCCCGTTTCCTATTACCATCAAACTTAGACGCACAGTTCGGGACCCCCTACCCAAGATCCGCCGGTTTTGACACCGACATTGGTGGTTTCACTAAGAGTTCCGCTGCATCGTCATCAAGAGGTTCGATCGCCCCGTCAATCATCTACAAGAATGTTGTCCAGGGAGAAGTCTTCCTCCCCGGACAGATCTTCATATTCGGCAGCTTCGCACTGCGAGCCAACTCGCTTGGCCACCTGGAGCAGATCGACAGCTACGCCCCTGGCCATCAGGCCAGATTTCGAAGCTTGAACTACGTCACGGATATCCGCGGAGACTTGATCTTGGATGGATTCGAGACCACGGCAGACTCTCCCTGTCACCACGATGAACATGACCTAAATCTGTCATCGGACCATACCCAGGAGATAGCACTTGTAACTGCTCTGGCCCTAGATCCAGAGCAGATTGCGCCATCCAAGGGCGGGAAGCTCAACCCCTCCACGGAAGCCGCAGACTCAGCGGCTTCGGAGCCGCACACAGACCTAACCTCGAGTGGAATCTGTGTCAGCGGAACCTCCGACTCGTTTCTGGCTACAGGTTCCGAACCATGTACGTCCATGTATGTCGAGCATGATCAGGCATTGATCTTCGAATTCAGCTCCGCGGACATCTTCTGGCACTCGCCTTTAGGCGACATGCTAAACTCATTAAAAACACTCTCCTTAGCGGGGGACTCACAGCCGAATTATATCCGGTTCGAATTGGAGGCTGATGACGGAGAACTTCACTTCCCACCCACCGCCCACTTAATAGCAACTATCGAAGACTTAACTGGCATGCTCGATTATGGCTCCGAAGACACTGACAGTATTGACGACGATGCCGAAGAGGAGCAGGGCCAAAACCCGCCGTTTACCGGACGCTGGATGGCCACTTCTTCCTACGATGTGTACATGATGGATGCACCTAAAGAAACTAACGACAATGACAAAGAAGATCCAGACAAGGATAGACCTCCTGAGACACAGCCAAAGCGCCATCGTCAGCGGTGCCGCTCTAAGTCATGTCATGGAAAATACAACAATACCGGCATGGGAGAAAACAATACTCCAGACGATGCCGAAGACAATGAAGACCCCGTTGAGGCAACTTCCAAACAGAACGAACAGGAAGACGGGGAAGTTGACCCCGATGAACATGCCATACA
>NW_025249014.1:0-2279 GCF_018294505.1 Triticum aestivum | reverse complement strand
TTTTGTAAACCAACTGATTTCACGTTGCCGCAGACCGCCTCCCGTGATCCACGTGCCCATGTGAGCTTGCCCACCGCTTCGTGATCCTTCCTTTGCCCTTTCCGAGCGATTCCATTTGTGTGCGTTGTTCTGCAACTTTTTTTTTGAAAGTCGTTCTTCTGCAACTTGTGATGAATGAATTAATGGCAATATTCTCAAAAAAGAAAAGAAAAACAGATATAAAGGAACAGATCGGACGCTGCAGTCGGGCTAGATCGAACGGTGAGTCATCATAAAACTTTCTCTTCTGCGAAGATTTCGTCGATACCCCGTGGATATCGTCCTTCTAGCGCTCCCGTTCCATAATTGTAGGATTACCACTACTACTCTATTTAGCAGATCCCTTTCCTCCTCGTCCTCCTCCATCCCATTCGGCCTCCACCTCGCGAAGCATCACGACGCCGCCGCCGACGTTCCTCTGCATCGTGCAGTTAAATCCCTAGCTAGTTCCCTGCTACCCACGTCAGGCGACCAAGCAGTGAGACTACAGTTTACCGGAGAGGTCAGCGGCGTCGCGACTCGTGCGAGACCTTCTGGCCGGCGTACCTATCAATGGCGGGAGTCGGGAGAGGTCTTATATGGCAGATCTACGTCCAGCCAGAGGACGGATGGACTCCGGCAGAGTTGGAACTTGGAACTGCGCGTGAGCGGAATATCTGTAAGCCTCCATAAACTCACCATAGATATTTATATCCAATCAGTTCTTGCAATACTTTGCGTCATGAAACATCGATTTGGGTCGCTACCCACCCACCCAAGCCGATGCGGAGAACCTTCAGGCGACCATCTAATGATCTCACATTGCTGCGATCTGAATTCAGGCACCTCTTCTTTTCAAGATTTCAGAGTACCAAACGTGTTGTCATATATCAGCTCCGAATAAAGAGATAATAGGAAACCACCTTTATCGGCTAGTTTGTTGGTAGGTCAATTGTTAGATGAATCTAACACTGGGAAAAGATTGTGATCCCACTTCAGTGGTCTTTTTTTCCCAACCTTATTTCATTAGCCCTTTTCACTTCTGTTTCTGAACCTTCATGGAGCTGCCGACAAACCAAAAATGCATGCCTATGATTTTCATCTGGTGCTCTCATTAGTACTTTAGTGACTAGTATAAGCACGCAATGAGCACATTGCGTACTCCATGTTATTGTTATACTTTATATGTTTTTTCAGGTCTTTTACTAAATTTTAACTTCTTGTGACACAACAGTAAAAATTTGGTGAGATTGTAGGACGAGGAACTCACTACTGTGTTGCTCAACAATCTATGATGGTTCAGTACTGTGATGATCCAGATGGAGGCGAGGTCGACTTTGCTCCTTGATAGTAAATGTTTTATTGTGTTAGTTCTATTATATATGCATTAATTAGACTACAAATGGCTCCATTAAGAGCATTGCTTTTAATGAAAAATATTATCTTCACGCCGTCGCAGTGGTTCCTTTTTTTTCATGTCATCCTGGTCAGAGTTTTTCATCAATCTTCGGTCTAGCCCTTGGCAGTGGAAGTTGTCTCGACGGCGACCTACGTGGCTTGGCACCTATGGAAAGAGAGGAACCTGCGGATTTTCCAGAAGGAGAACTCCACGGTTGATGAAATTTTGGTGCGCATTCGTGCTGACATTGAGGCCCTCGGGCTAGTTTTCTGCGAGTAATTAGCTTTGTTTGTCTAGTTTTCTTTTCCTTCTTTGTTCTTTCCCTGCTGGTAACAGCATGTACAATTTTCCCCCCTCTATAATGAATTTGGCAGAGCTCCTGCCGTTACCCGTAAAAAAACAAAAAGTACAAAAACATAACTTATTGATTTCTGGTGCTCATTAGTACTATAGTGACTACTACAAGTACACAATTACTGATTGCGTTCTCCGCGTGATTACACTTATCGTATACTATATATGTTTCCTTTTGTTCTTTTACTGAATTTGAACTTCTCCTGACGCAATGACAAAATCTGGTGATTGTAGGACGAGGAGCTTGCCGATGTCTATGGCAGTCGATCTAGATGGCGGCCAGGTCAAGTTTGTTCTTTTGAGAGTAAGTGTTATATATTGCTTTCATTTTATTGTATATGCATTAATTAGATCACAAATGGCTCCATTCAAACAGAAAAGACTCTTTCACGATCGCTCGTTCCAAGCTCCTTCCGTCCCCAATCAGTTTCTGATCTGGATGTGTCCCTTTCCATATCAACAACGCTGGCCCCACCTACTCCTTTGACATGAAAGCAGCCCATCTAAT
>NW_025249013.1:0-2279 GCF_018294505.1 Triticum aestivum | reverse complement strand
TGAATTATGGTTTAGAGAAACCTAAGTTGTCGTTTCTTAAAAGTTTGGGGCTGCGACGCTTATATGAAAAAATTTCAGGTTGATAAGCTCGAACCCAAAGCGGATAAAATGCATCTTCATAGGAAACCCAAAACAGTTGGGTATACCTCCTAATTCAGATCCGAAAGCAATATGGATTGTTTCTAGAATCGGGTCCTTTCTCGAGGAAAAGTTTCTCTCGAAAGAATTGAGTGGGAGGATGGTGGAGACTTGATGAGGTTATTGAACCGTCTCTTCAACTAGTGTGTGGCAGGGCACAGGAAGTTGTTCCTGTGGCACCTACACCAATTGAAGTGGAAGCTTATGATATTGATCATGAAACTTCGGATCAAGTCACTACCAAACCTCGTAGGACGACTAGGACACGTACTACTTCGGAGTGGTAAGGTGATCCTGTCTTGAAAGTCATGTTGCTGGACAACAATGAACCTACGAGCTATGGAGAAGCGATGGTGGGCCCGGATTCCGATAAATGGCTCAAGGCCATAAAACCCGAGAGAGGATCCATGCATGAAAACAAAGTGTAGACTTTGGAAGAACTACTTGATGGTCGTAAGGCTATTAGGTACATATGGATTTTAAAAGGAAGACAGACAATGATGGTAAGTGTCACCATTGAGAAAGCTCGACTTGTCGCTAAGATGTTTTTTCGACAAGTTCAAGGAGTTGACTACGATGAGACTTTCTCACTCGTAGCGATGCTAAGAGTCTGTTGGAATTATATTAGCAATCACTGCATTATTTATGAAATCTTGCAGATAGGATGTCAAAACATTGTTTCCTCGACGATTCTTGAGGAAAGGTTGTATGTGATACAACCGGAAGGTTTTGTCTATCCTGAAATATGCTAATAAGTATGCAAAGCTCCAGCAATCCTTCTGAGGACTGGAGTGAGCATCTCGGAGTTGGAACGTATGCTTTGATGATGATCAAAGATTTTGGGTGTATACAAAGTTTATGAGAAACTTATATTTCCAAAGAAGTGAGTGGGAGCACTATAGAATTTCTGATGAGTATATGTTGTTGACATATTGTTGATCAGAAATGATGTAGAATTTCTAGAAAGCATATAGGGTTATTTGAAAGGTGTTTTCAATAGAAAACCTGGATCAAGCTACTTGAACATTGAGCATCAAGATCAATAAGATAGATCAAAATGCTTAATAATACTTTCAAATGAGCACATACCTTGACATGATCTTGAAGGTGTTCAAGATAGACCAGTCAAAGAAGGAGTTCTTGCCTGAGTTGTAAGGTACGAAGTTAAGACTTAAAGCTCGACCACGGCAGAATAGAGAGAAAGGACGAAGGTCGTCTCCTATGCTTAAGACATAGGCTCTACAGTATGCTATGCTATGTACCGCACCAGAAGTGTGCCTTGCCATGAGTCAGTCAAGGGGTACAAGAGTGATCCATGAATGGATCATAGCACAGCGGTCAAAGTTATCCTTAGTAACTAGTGGACTAAGGAATTTTCTCGATTATGGAGGTGGTAAAAGAGTTCATCGTAAAGGTTACGACGATGCAAGCTTGACACCTATCCGGATAGCTCTGAGTAGAGAGACCGGATACATATAATGGAGCAATAATTTAGAATAGCTCCAACTAGAACAGTTGTTTGGAATAGCTCCAAATAGAGCGTGGTAGCTGCATCTAGGAGATGACATGGAGATTTGTAAAGCACACACGGATCTGAAAGGTTCAGACGCATTGACTAAAACCTCTCTCACAAGCAACATGATCAAACATGAAACTCATTGAGTGTTAATCACATAGTGATGTGAACTAGACTACTGACTCTAGTAAACTCTTGGGTATTAGTCACATGACGATGTGACCTGTGAGTGTTAATCACATGGCGATGTGAACTAGATTATTGACTCTAGTGCAAGTGGGAGACTGTTGGAAATATGCCCTAGAGGCAATAATAAAAGTATTATTATTATATTTCCTTGTTCATGATAATTGTCTTTTATTCATGCTATAACTGTATTATCCGGAAATCGTAATACACGTGTGAATACATAGACCACAATATGTCCCTAGTGAGCCTCTAGTTGACTAGCTCGTTGTGATCAACAGATAGTCATGGTTTCCTGGCTATGGACATTGGATGTCGTTGATAACGGGATCACATCATTAGGAGAATGATGTGATGGACAAGACCCAATCCTAAGACTAGCACAAAGATCGTGTAGTTCGTTTGCTAGAGCTTTGCCAATGTCAAGTATCTCTTCCTT
>NW_025249012.1:0-2279 GCF_018294505.1 Triticum aestivum | reverse complement strand
ACAACTTTGGTTTCTTGCTAAACCTCAGTTCATAAGGCGTCGTCTCAACGGATTTTGATGGTGCCCTATTTAACGTGAATGCAGCTGTCGTTAATGCATAACCCCAAAACGATAGTGGTAGATCGGTAAGATACATCATATATCGCACCATATCTAATAAAGTACGGTTACGATGTTCGGACACACCATTACACTGTGGTGTTTCAGGTGGCGTGAGTAGTGAAACAATTTCACATTGTTTTAACTGAAGGCCAAACTCGTAACTCAAATCCTCTTCTCCACGATCAGATCGTAGAAACTTTATTTTCTTGTCACGATGATTTTCCGCTTCACTCTGAAATTATATGAACTTTTCAAATGTTTCAGACTTCTGTTTCATTAAGGAGATATACCCATATCTGCTCAAATCATCTGTGAAGGTGAGAAAATAACGATATCCGCCACGAGCTTCAATATTCATCGGGCCACATACATCTGTATGTATGATTTCCAATAAATCTGTTGCTCTCTCCATAGTACCGGAGAACGGTGGTTTTTGTCATCTTGCCCATAAGGCACGGTTCGCAAGTACCAAGTGATTCAAAATCAAGTGATTCCAAAATTCCATCAGTATGGAGTTTCTTCATGCGCTTTACACCGATATGACCCAAACGGCAGTGCCACAAATAAGTTGCACTATCATTATTAACTTTGCATCTTTTGGCTCCATTATTATGATTATGTGTATCACTACGATCGAGATCCAACAAACCATTTTCGTTGGTGTGTATGACCATAGAAGGTTCTTATTCATGTAAACAGAACAACAATTGTTCTCCAACTTAAATGAATAACCGTATTGCAATAAACATGATCAAATCATATTCATGCTCAACGCAAACACCAAATAACACTTATTTAGTTTCAACACTAATCCCGAAAGTATAGGGAGTGTGCGATGATGATCATATCAATCTTGGAACTACTTCCAACACACATCATCACCTCGCCTTTTACTAGTCTCTGTTTATTCTGCAACTCCCGTTTTCGAGTTACTACTCTTTAGCAACTGAACCAGTATCAAATACTGAGGGGTTGCTATAAACACTAGTAAGTACACATCAATAACATGTATATCCAATATACTTTTGTTTACTTTGCCATCCTTCTTATCCACCAAATATTTGGGGTAGTTCCGCTTCCAGTGACCAGTCCCTTTGCAGTAGAAGCACTTAGTCTCAGGCTTAGGTACAGACTTGGGCTTCTTCACTTGAGTAGCAACTTGCTTGCCGTTCTTTTGAAGTTCCCCTTCTATCCCTTTGCCCTTTTCTTGAAACTAGTGGTCTTGTTAACCATCAATACTTGATGTTTTTCTTGATTTCTACCTTCGTCGATTTCAGCATCACGAAGAGCTTGGGAATTACTTTGTCATCCCTTGCATACTATAGTTCATCACGAAGTTCTACTAACTTGGTGATGGTGACTAGAGAATTCTGTCAATCACTATTTTATCTGGAAGATTAACTCCCACTTGATTCAAGCGATTGTAGTACCCAGACAATCTGAGCACATGCTCACTAGTTGAGCGATTCTCCTCCATCTTTTAGCTATAGAACTTGTTGGAGACTTCATATATCTCAACTCAGGTATTTGCTTGAAATATTAACTTCAACTCCTGGAACATCTCATATGGTCCATGACGTTCAAAACGTCTTTGAAGTCCCGATTCTAAGCCGTTAAGCATGGTGCACTAAACTATCAAGTAGTCATCATATTGAGCTAGCCAAACGTTCATAACGTCTGCATCTGCTCCTGCAATAGGTCTGTCACCTAGCGGTGCATCAAGGACACAATTTTTTTCTGTGCAGCAATGAGGATAATCCTCAGATCACGGATCCAATCCGCATCTTTGCTTCTAACATCTTTCAACATAATTTTTCTCTAGGAACATATCAGAAATAAACAGGGAAGCAACAACGCGAGCTATTGATCTACAACATAATTTGCAAAATACTATCAGGACTAAGTTCATGATAAATTTAAGTTCAATTAATCATATTACTTAAGAACTCCCACTTAGATAGACATCTCTCTAATCATCTAAGTGATTACGTGATCCAAAGCAACTAAACCATGACCGATTAACACGTGAGATGGAGTAGTTTCAATGGTGAACATCACTATGTTGATCATATCTACTATATGATTCACGCTCGACCTTTCGGTCTCTGTGTTCCGAGGCCATATCTGTACATATGCTAGGCTCGTCAAGTTTAACCTGAGTATTCCGCGTGTGCAAC
>NW_025249011.1:0-2279 GCF_018294505.1 Triticum aestivum | reverse complement strand
TTACCACAGAACGTCTACTACCGTGTCATCGCCGTCCGTGAGGGGGGCCACGCCCTGGAGACGCGTCCCGCCTCTTCGGACATGCCACCACACCACCCCGCATGTATGAGGGCCCGGTGCGACGCTCCGGTGGCATTGCTCCCCCCCAGTGCCCTCGTCCCGCCTAACCCTGTAGCGTTTGACCACGGGATCTACCCCTTTGACTTTGCACGGACGGGCTTTGACCAGTGGACCTCCCCACCCGGTTGTATTAGGTCAGCCCATAGGAACACTTTGGAGCAACATCCGGGGCAGACCCACAGCAAGATCCCCTCCGTGTAGACCCCACGCGTCCGTTTCTCCCCTCCAGGTGCCGGCGGCAGCGCCGTCCGTGAGGGGGGCACACCCCGGACACGCGTGCCGGGTGTTTGCAACCGCGACAACACTTCCAGACTTGTGAGAGGCCGCCAGCGCAAGATTTGGCGGTATGCTAGCCCCCGGAGGCCGCCGGCCACACCCGTAGACGCGCGAAGGGCAATCCGCGTGGAGGGAATTTTTCGGATACTTCTCCATCACCAAAAATTATGAAAAAATATCATCGTTCCTATAGCACATGTGCCACGTCGTGCAAAAAAAATCATGATTTTATCATGCTCCGAGTATTTAGTAATATTGACGCCGCATCGTTACCGCAGAACGTCTACTACCGTGTCATCACCGTCCGTGAGGGGGGCCACGCCCCGGAGACGCGTCCCGCCTCTTCGGACATGCCACCACACCACCCCGCATGTATAAGGGCCCGGTGCGATGCTCCGGTGGCATTTCTACCCCCCCAGTGCCCCCGTCTCGCCTAACCCTGTAGCGTTTGACCACGGGATCTACCCCTTTGACTTGTGAGAGGCCGCCGGCGCAAAATTTGGCGGCATGCTAGCCCCTGGAGGCCGCCGGCCACAGCCGTAGACGCGCGAAGGGCAATCCGCGTAGAGGGAATTTTTCGGATACTTCTCCATCACCAAAAATTATGAAAAAATACCATCATTCCTATAGCACATGTGCCCATGTCATGCAAAAAAAATCATGATTTTATCGCGCTCCGAGTATTTAGTAATATTGACGCCGCATCGTTACCGCAGAACGTCTACTACCGTGTCATCGCCGTCCGTGAGGGGGGCCACGCCCCGGAGACGCGTCCCGCCTCTTCGGACATGCCACCACACCACCCCGCATGTATGAGGGCCCGGTGCGACGCTCCGGTGGCATTGCTACCCCCCAGTGCCCTCGTCCCGCCTAACCCTGTAGCGTTTGACCACGGGATCTACCCCTTTGACTTTGCACGGACGGGCTTTGATCAGTGGACCTCCCCACCCGGTTGTATTAGGTCAGCCCATAGGAACACTTTGGAGCAACATCCGGGGCAGACCCACAGCAAGATCCCCTCCGTGTAGACCCCACGCGTCCGTTTCCCCCCTCCAGGTGCCGGCGGCAGCGCCGTCCGTGAGGGGGGCACACCCCGGACACGCGTGCCGGGCGTTTGCAACCGCGACAACACTTCCAGACTTGTGAGAGGCCGCCAACGCAAGATTTGGCGGCATGCTAGCCCCCGGAGGCCGCCGGCCACAGCCGTAGACGCGCGAAGGGCAATCCGCGTGGAGGGAATTTTTCGGATACTTCTCCATCACCAAAAATTATGAAAAAATATCATCGTTCCTATAGCACATGTGCCACGTCGTGCAAAAAAAATCATGATTTTATCGTGCTCCGAGTATTTAGTAATATTGACGCCGCATCGTTACCGCAAAACGTCTACTACCGTGTCATCGCCGTCCGTGAGGGGGGCCACGCCCCGGAGACGCGTCCCGCCTCTTCGGACATGCCACCACACCACCCCGCATGTATAAGGGCCCGGTGCGACGCTCCGGTGGCATTGCTACCCCCCAGTGCCCCCGTCTCGCCTAACCCTGTAGCGTTTGACCACGGGATCTACCCCTTTGACTTTGCACGGACGGGCTTTGACCAATGGACCTCCCCACCCGGTTGTGTTAGGTCAGCCCATAGGAACACATTGGAGCAACATCCGGGGAAGACCCACAGCAAGATCCCCTCCGTGTAGACCCCACGCGTCCGTTTCCCCCCTCCAGGTGCCGGCGGCAGCGCCGTTCGTGAGGGGAGCACACCCCGGACACGCGTGCCGGGCGTTCGCAACCGCGACAACACTTCCAGACTTGTGAGAGGCCGCTGGCGCAAGATTTGGCGGCATGCTAGCCCCCGGAGGCCGCCGGCCACAGCCATAGATGCGCGAA
>NW_025249010.1:0-2279 GCF_018294505.1 Triticum aestivum | reverse complement strand
TGAGTTGTTCGACCTTCGAGAAGATCGACCCTTCTAGAGTCTCCTTCTTCCCTCCATGTCATGTTGACAGGAATTTTCAAGGCAAGACTTCAAGACAATGATGGTGATCGAATCAACGTTCATTCGAAGTGCAACCTGGATCGTGAAGATTGTACTAGTTGCGTTCCCCCTTCATCTTACCCTACGCTTGAATCTCGAGACGAGATTCTTGTTTAGTGGGGGGTGAGTTGTCACATCCCTAGCTGCTGGTAGTGCTCTAGGCTAGCTTCATGTGTGCATCATGGCTATATTTTTGAAACTTGAATTGAGGAATTTTGAAAGCCTCAAAACCCTAGATAAAAGAAGGGCAAAAACCCTAAAAATCTCATTCATTGTTCCAAAATGCTCTTCCTAAATGTTTGATAATTTTTGGCAAGGGTTCTGGTCCCAACCAAAATATTGAACATTTTAGGAGGATTTATTTTTGTGACTTTGAATTTAATTCATTAGCTATTTGAATTTGAATTATATTCATATAATTAGAATATAATTTCAAATACCCCTGAAATATTTTATAAGCTTTTGGAAAAGTCCATCTAGCAATATAAAATATTCAGAGGAGCTTTGGCATTGTTTGAATTATTATTTTTAATTCAAAACAATGGCAAAAGAATTAAATAAAATAAAAACAGAACAGAAATAAAAAAAAGAGCAGAAACTACTTGGCGCTTACCTGTCCAGACTGGCGGCCCAGCACTGTAGCTGGCTGGCCCAGCCCACTTACCTCCTCGCTCGTCATCTTCCTCCTGCCAGTAGGCAGGAGCGAACACACGCGCGCACCGCGGAGCCGTCCACCTCCTGCTTCGCGCTGGAGGCCGCCCTTCGTCCTAATCCGCGCCACGGAGACGCCCAGCACCTTCCCGCTCACTCGCCCCCTTCCCCGGCCCTCTCCTTCCCCCCATCGCTCGTCCCCGAGCTCGGTCTGGAGCAGCCATGGCCGCCACCCATCGTCCTCGCGGCCACCAGCCACCCCTCGCCCTTCCGCCGACTCCAGAAGCACCGAAGAAACCTCCTCGTCCTCCCAATCGAGCTACGGGACGCCGGGAGGCCCTGCACCGCTGTCAACCGTCGTCTTCAACCTCCGGATCCGACGGCCCCCTCCGATCAATTTGCGGCCTCAGCGTGTCCCCGGCTACACCGAGTTGCTCCCCTTCACCGCTGTGAGCGCCCGCTTCGACTCCCCCTCTTCCCCGGCCTCTCCGTGTCCTCTAGGCCGTAGTTGCACGGACGCCGAAGCTCCACCGCCGCATATGCTCGCCGCCGCCGCCGCTACACACCGTCCCTGGCATCCCCACGGCCACCGTTGGATGCGCGCGAGTGAGGGCCTCCTCCCGGTGCCCTTCGCTCGCCTAGCCTGCTCCCTTGTGCATTGCAACGCCGCGCTCGCTCGGAGCCGAGCTCCGGCCGCTGCTTCGCTCGCTGCTGCCGACACCACAGTCCCACCCCGCACTTGCCACGGCCACCACCCGAAGCGCCGATGCAGCCGCTCTCGAACGCCACCAGCCGCGCAACCTCTCGTGGCCGGAGATGGCCAGACGAGGAGCGCCACCGCGTCTGCTTACCGCCGGCGTTTAGTCGCCGGTTTAGATGACATGGCTCGTCATTAACTGTTAACAGCCCCGCTAATTAACCCCCAGGGTCTATGACAGCAGGCCCCGCGAGCTAATTACTTCTGTTAGGACTTAAATAGTCACATAACTAGCACTGTGACACTGACCAAAGGGTCCCACAGGTCAGATTTGACCTGGACAACGCCCGTTGACTTGCTGACGTCACCGTGAAGTCATGCTGACGCAGTAATAGGTTTTCTGGATTTAATTTAATTCTGAAAAATCCAGAAAATGCCTAAACCTTTAATAAATCATAGAAAATTAACCGTAACTCCAAATTAAATAATTTATATATGAAAAATTATCAGAAAAATTCAAGGAATCCATCTGTACCATTTTCATGCATGTTTGAACAATGTTTGTCCTCTGTTTTGGACAAAACAAATAAAGGGCATTTAAATAATCATATATGGAGTTGGAATTCGAATCTTGTATTCAAACCAACCTCATTTAATCTGTCGCTAGTTGCAATAGCTCAAAACACATTCATATTGCCATGTCATGAGCATGCATCATATTGTGCATTGCATTGATTGTGTTCCTTTCTGTGTTGCCGGTATTTGTCCCCTCTCGATAGACGTGATACCGATGATGTGATCGTTGACACTAATGAAGACTCAATGTTATCTT
>NW_025249009.1:0-2279 GCF_018294505.1 Triticum aestivum | reverse complement strand
CATTCAGTACAGAAGTTCGTCATGCATACCGAGAGAAGTGATCGATCGACCTCTCCTTCTCCGAGAGATTGGTCGAACAACAAGTTTTCGTATCATGTATCCGACGCTACTGGCTACATACATGTACAATATGTATAAGATCTCTTAATTACAAACCCCTAGCATTTGAAATCAATTTCCACATGGTATTCTTCGGCTTTACTGATGACGTTGTCAAGAAAGAATCCCGCCAATTCCTCTTGAATTGCTTTCATGCGATCTGGTTCTAGGAGTTCATCCCGCATCTGCCACGTCTAATTTGAAGAAGGGGGTTAATTAATACATATATATGAATGAAACTCAACAGAAATGATGGTGTGATAAAATGAAATTGTGAATATTATTGCTTACGCACTTCATATTGTCTTCTAGAGTAGCCCCGCTTGTTTTTCAAAGTCGCGGTGTGGATGAACTCGCACATGTAGTATCCACAGAAATCATTCCCTTCCTCCTGCCACAAGCACTTCATATTGTCAATCAAACTGATAATGAAGCATTATAAATGGCATTGATGAAAGTATAGCTATAGAATCAAGGGGACATGCGCGTAACTAGCTAGTCAGTAGTACTTACTTTTGGGTATTTATATGTCAGCTCCTTCGGCAGTCCCGGAGCTTGTGCGGTGAACTATTTCCAAACCCTGCAAGACAAAGAAAATAATTATTATTACTTGAGATATCAGGAAATGAACAAAAAGTTGCAGATATGGTGCGATAATGATCGATTGAACTTACTTGCTGAGCATTTCACTCATGTCCGCATAGGATTTGGGATCTTTCCGTCTCGAGTCTAAGACGGTTACTAGTCCACGCTCAAGCTTAATCTCCAGAAGAATATAGTGGTACCTGTGCACGCATGCATAACTCATCAATTACATTACTATAAGCTCGCTTGAGTAATAAGGGAAACCGAATATGCACACGACAGTAACACTCACCACTACTAGAAAAAGGGCTATAGATGGGATTGACACTAATGGCGCACCAGACAAGCGGTGCGCCATTAGTATATACTAATGGCGCACCACCTTCTGATACGCCATTAGAGTTGAAACTACTAATGGCGCACCTGGCCCAAGGTGCGCCATTAGTATCAAAAAAAATTGAACTAGTGCGCCTGTCCAAACATACTAATGGCGCATCCAGACTCAGTGCGCCATTACTAGTTGTAACTAGTAATGGCGCACCTGTCGGAAAGTGCGCCACTAATGTTGTTTTTTTTATTATATTTTTTATTCCTTTTTTTGCAAAACTACTAATGGCACACTGTTCCACCGTGCGCCATTACTAGTTTAAACTAGTAATGGCGCACTGTAGGACGGTGCGCCATTAGTATGCTTTTTTTGCAAAACTAGTAATGGCGCACCACCAGAAGGTGCACCATTAGTAACCTGGATTACTAATGGCGCATTTAGAGTTGGTGCGCCATTAGTAAGTGGGCAGCAACAAGATATTTTGGACAGCCTCTCCTACCCACACTCACTTTCTCCCCACTTCATTCTCTCCACCTCCTCCTTGTCTCGGGTGCCTCCTCTTTTTCACCTCATTTCCACCATAGATTCATTCAATTTAAGTGGTTAAATTACCTTGTTTTTATAGGTAAGTAAGGGGGGAAGCTATATTTATGTTGTTCTCCCTACAACAATGTGCACATGCACTTTTTATGGCATAGCTAGATCTATGTATGTTCGTGGTGTTGCATATGTTTGTGGTGTTGCATATGTGTTTGTGTTTGGAGGTGTACCGGTATTTGAAATGCGGTAGTTGCCAATATTTTGCCGGAATGTTGATTCATTTCCGTTTCGGCGAGAATTTTGGCATTAAGCCTTCTTTTTGGTCCTATTTTTAGGGAAAGTCATACCAAATTTTTTCTTGGTTCTAAAATATCGTTTTGCTCTACCCTGCAGGCGACCATGGTCCGCACGATGACCGAAGGCATCGTGAATAGGTTTTTGAGGTCCGCAAAGGCCGAGATGCTTCAAAAGAACGAGACGGAGATAAGATGTCCGTGTCGAAGATGCAAGCTGAAGAGCCTTATTGCGGATCCGGATTCCGGGCAGGTGCGGGACCACCTGCTCTTGCGTGGTTTCATGGATGGCTATCGGTGGCAAGGTGATGAAGATGACTACGAAGTCGTCCATGGGGGCCGGGCAAGAAATGAGGAAGGGCAGCAAGACAACCACCGCGGCTCGGGCAGGCGAGAAGACGAAGAATCCCCAGGAGATGATCATGACGGTGATG
>NW_025249008.1:0-2279 GCF_018294505.1 Triticum aestivum | reverse complement strand
GTTTCCGGCCAGGTCCGGCGATGCCACCACCACCACTCGACGCGCGGTCGAGTGACCGTTCGAACGCACCCACGCACGCCCGAAACCGAGCCCCGTAGCACGGTTCCGGCCAACTCCGGCGAGGGGCCGACATTGTTTTGGTCGCCGGAGTTAGCTCCGGCGCGTCGCCGGCGGGTGCCGACTTGGCACCCACGTGGCACCACCTGGGCCACTGACTGGTGGGCCGAGGGCCCCCCCTGTTGACCTGTTGACTGGGTCAACATGTTGACTGGGCAGCCCAGTGGCACTGACATGCGGGCCCTATGCCATAAATAAAAATAAAAACAAATAGATAAACTGCTAATTAATTAAATTAGTTAATTAAAACATTAATCTCTCATTGACTGCTAGGACCCACACACTAATTAACCCATTTAGTTAGTTTTAGAATTCTGTTAATGTCCCTGACAATGACATGTGGGTCCCACTGGACCCACCTGTCTGGTTTGACTGGTCAACTGACCAGTTGACCTGCTGACATCACTCTGATGTCATGCTGACGTCATCATTCACTGTTTTGGATAATGTTGGAATTAAATAACTATTTAAAATCAGAAAATGATTTAAATCTTTAGAAAATCATATCTTTTAATCCGTAACTCGGATGAAAATACTTTCTACATGAAAGTTGCTCAGAACGACGTGACGATTCCGGATACGCAGTCCGTTCGTCCGCCACACACCCCTAACCTATCGAACTTGCAACTTTCCCCCTCCAGCTCCTCTGCCCGAAAACGCGAAACACCGGGAATACTTTCCCGGATGTTTCCCCCCCTTCGTCGTTATCACCTACTACCGCGATTGGGCACACCTAGCATCGTTACTTGTCATGTCATGCATCGATATGCATTTGTTTGCATTGTATTCATTGTTTCTTCCCCCTCTTCTCTCCGGTAGACTACGAGACCGACGCTGCTGCTGCCCAGTTTGACTACGGAGTTGATGACCCCTCCTTCTTGCCAGAGCAACCAGGCAAGCCCCCCCTTGATCACCAGATATCGCCTATTCTCCTCTATACTGCTTGCATTAGAGTAGTGTAGCATGTTACTGCTTTTCGTTATACCTATCCTGATGCATAGCCTGTCCTTGTTACTACTGTTGATACCTTTACCTGCAATCCTAAATGCTTAGTATAGGATGCTAGTTTATCATTGGACCTACATTCTTGTCAGTCTGCCTTGCTATACTATCGGGCCGTGATCACTTGGGAGGTGATCACGGGTATATACTATACATACATACATACTATACATATGGTGACTAAAGTCGGGTTCGCTCGAAGAGTACTCGCGAGTGATTCACGGATTGGGGGCTGAAAGGACCTTTGTCCCGACGGCCCTCTGTGTGGATCTTTGTGGCGGAGCGACAGGGCAGGTTGAGACCACCTAGGAGACAGGTGGGCCTGGCCCTGTTCGGCGTTCACGGATATTTAACACGCTTAACGAGATCTTGGTATTTGATCTGAGTTGGCTACGAGCCTATACGCACTAACCATCTACGCGGGAGTAGTTATGGGTATCCCGACGTCGTGGTATCAGCCGAAGCACTTCGTGACGTCAGCGACTGAGCGGCGCGCGCCGGGTTGGACTGTGTTAACGCAACTTCCTTTGTAATGGAGGTTGCTAGGTCTGCTCACCAGCCGCGTACGCAACGTGCAGGTGTGCTCAGGGCGATGGGCCCAGACCCCTGCGCGCTTAGGTTTAGACCGGCGTGCTGGCCTCTCCGTTGAGCCTAGGTGGGGCTGCGACGTGTTGATCTTCCGCGGCCGGGCATGACCCAGGAAAGTGTGTCCGGCCAAATGGGATCAAGCGTGCTGGGTAAGTTGGTGCACCCCTGCAGGGAAGTTAATCTATTCGAATAGCCGTGATCTTCGGTAACAGGACGACTTGGAGTTGTACCTTGACCTTATGACAACTAGAACCGGATACTTAATAAAACACACCCTTCCAAGTTCCACAGACAACCCGGTGATCGCTTTTCTATAGGGCGACGAGGAGAGGATCGCCGGGTAGGTTTATGCTATGCGATGCTGCTTGGAGATGCTACTTGGAGATGATACTTGGAGATGCTACTTGGAGATGCTACTTGAAGATGCTACTTGGAGGACTTCAATCTTCTCTCTTCTATATGCTGCAAGACGGAGGCTGCCAGAAGCGTAGTCTTCGATAGGATTAGCTATCCCCCTCTTATTCTGGCATTCTGCAGTTCAGTCCACCGATATGGCCTCCTTACACATATAC
>NW_025249007.1:0-2279 GCF_018294505.1 Triticum aestivum | reverse complement strand
CTGGGAGTGTTGATGACCAACACGTAAGCACACCTTGGAGTTCAACAACTACGGAAATCGCTTCGGGACCCCAAAACCGTGAGTAATAGTCCACGAAACATGTCAGAATTGGCCAAAACTGTGAGTGTTGACGACAGACACATAAATGCACCCCGGGGTTCATCAATCGTGGAAATCCCTCTGGGTCTCCAAAACACGGAGTAATAGTGCACGAAACGGACACAATTCGGCCAAATATGTGAGTGTTGATGACCGACACGTAAACGCACCCTGGGGTTCGTCAATCATGGAAATGACTCCGAGACCCCAAAATAGAGTAGTAGTCCAAGAAACGGGCCAGAATCGGCCCAAACTGTGATTGTTGATGACCGACACGTAAGCGCAGCTTGGAGTTCGACAACCATAGAAATCGCTTTGGGACCCCAAAACGGTGAGTAATAGTCCATGAAACGGGCCAGAATCGGCCAAAACTGTCAGTGTTGACGACCAACACGTAAGAACACCTTGGGGTTCAACAACTATGGAAATCGCTTCGAGACCCCAAAACGGTGAGTAATAGTCCACGAAACCCGTCAGAATTGGCCAAAACTCTCAGTGTTGACGACGGACACATAAACGAACCCCGGGGTTCATCGATCGTGGAAATTGCTCTAGGTCCCCAAAACGCTGAGTGATAGTGCACAAAACGGACTAGAATCGGCCGAATATGTGAGTGTTGATGACCGACACGTAAACGCACCAAGGGTTCGTCAATCATCGAAATGACTCCAAGACTCCAAAATAGAGTAATAGTCCAAGAAACGGGCCAGAATCGGCCCAAACCGTGATTGTTGATGACCGACATGTAAGCGCACCTTGGAATTCGACAACCATGGAAATCGCTTTGGGACCCCCAAAACGGTGAGTAATAGTCCATGAAACGGGCCAGAATCGGCCAAACCTGGGAGTGTTGATGACCAACACGTAAGCACACCTTGGAGTTCAACAACTACGGAAATCGCTTCGGGACCCCAAAACCGTGAGTAATAGTCCACGAAACATGTCAGAATTGGCCAAAACTGTGAGTGTTGACGACAGACACATAAATGCACCCCGGGGTTCATCAATCGTGGAAATCCCTCTGGGTCTCCAAAACACGGAGTAATAGTGCACGAAACGGACACAATTCGGCCAAATATGTGAGTGTTGATGACCGACACGTAAACGCACCCTGGGGTTCGTCAATCATGGAAATGACTCCGAGACCCCAAAATAGAGTAGTAGTCCAAGAAACGGGCCAGAATCGGCCCAAACTGTGATTGTTGATGACCGACACGTAAGCGCACCTTGGAGTTCGACAACCATGCAAATCACTTTGGGACCCCAAAACGGTGAGTAATAGTCCATGAAACGGGCCAGAATCGGCCAAAACTGTCAGTGTTGACGACCAACACGTAAGGACACCTTGGGGTTCAACAACTATGGAAATCGCTTCGGCACCCCAAAACGGTGAGTAATAGTCCACGAAACCCGTCAGAATTGGCCAAAACTCTCAGTGTTGACGACGGACACATAAACGAACCCCGAGGTTCATCGATCGTGGAAATTGCTCTAGGTCCCCAAAACGCTGAGTGATAGTGCACAAAACGGACTAGAATCGGCCGAATATGTGAGTGTTGATGACCGACACGTAAACGCACCAAGGGTTCGTCAATCATCGAAATGACTCCAAGACCCCAAAATAGAGTAATAGTCCAAGAAACGGGCCAGAATCGGCCCAAACCGTGATTGTTGATGACCGACATGTAGGCGCACCTTGGAATTCGACAACCATGGAAATCGCTTTGGGACCCCAAAACGGTGAGTAATAGTCCATGAAACGGGCCAGAATCGGCCAAAACTGGGAGTGTTGATGACCAACACGTAAGCACACCTTGGAGTTCAACAACTACGGAAATCGCTTCGGGACCCCAAAACCGTGAGTAATAGTCCACGAAACATGTCAGAATTGGCCAAAACTGTGAGTGTTGACGACAGACACATAAATGCACCCGGGGGTTCATCAATCGTGGAAATCCCTCTGGGTCTCCAAAACACGGAGTAATAGTGCACGAAACGGACACGATTCGGCCAAATATGTGAGTGTTGATGACCGACACGTAAACGCACCCTGGGGTTCGTCAATCATGGAAATGACTCCGAGACCCCAAAATAGAGTAGTAGTCCAAGAAACGGGCCAGAATCGGCCCAAACTGTGATTGTTGATGACCGACACGTAAGCGCACCTTGGAGTTCGACAA
>NW_025249006.1:0-2280 GCF_018294505.1 Triticum aestivum | reverse complement strand
GTTTTGGCTCCGTGAGTACTCAAATTGAAGATAGCGACGAGCCGCATCTAAATAGTTGCAGAAGCTAGTTCAATATTTGACACCTCAAAATCGGCTTCTAAATAGGTCTTTTTGCCCTCCGAAGTTCGTGAACACAACTTGTTCCAATTTTTCAGGCCAGTTTTAGAATTCTTTGACTCCTCATATCAACTCGGAATTGAGTGATTCTTTTTGCATTGGAAAGCTTGAGTTAGTTGTATTCTTTGAAAGAATTTATCAGAAAATTGTCTCAAACTTTTCAAGAGGAAAGTTGGAGAGAGAGTTGTTGTATATCCTGCTTGGCAGTTGTTTTTCATCATTATCTTCACTGCCGTTGTGATCTTCACTTATATTTTACTGTCAAGAGCTACTTAGTATCCTTCATTGATGCTAGTTGTGCTACGCCGTGACCTCATTAGTGTTCTAGGCTCGCGTCTCTAGTACGGTCTAGCCTAGGACCAGCACAGTACCGTCGTTGAGCGTTTATTCAACATTGCATCTTTGAATTGATTATTGCTAATCTTTTGCTACCATATATAGCCAACCCAGCTCCACATATTTCTACACCGTGTATACGTACGCTCCCCTGGAAATCTCTTTACTCAATATTCGGAGTTACTTGACACCGCTGGTTGCCGATCACCGCCTGCTGCATGGTAAGAACTTGTAAGACATTGATATTTGCTTTACTGTGAGCGTTTTACCACCACATCCTAGTAGTTATAGGAACATTATTTTTGGGTTTTGTTTCTTGTTCTACTAATCATGACAGGATCCAGAGTCAATTCATGGGCTTTGATCAACCTGACCACGAAGGTCTATTCCTGCAAGCAATCGAAGAACAAGCAAGAATATGATAAAGCAATCTGAATATTGCGAATATAGATGAAGTATTGATAAAGGTGGGGATCCGTAAGCGGTCTTGGTGATAGAGGCGGGGTGTCCCGATCTTTCGATGAGATGATAACTATCGATTTGGTGGAGACGACTTTGACGATCCGACTACAAACGTGCACGACGTTGCGCCTTAGCAATCGCTAAACCAACTCCGAGAGGTTATTGACCACGCCGGAGCACAATCAACCTGACCACGAAGGTCTATTCCTGCAAGCAATCGAAGAACAAGCAAGAATATGATAAAAGCAATCTGAATATTGCGAGTATATATGAAGTATTGATAAAGGTGGGGATCCGTAAGCGGTCTTGGTCTGGTCGTTGGACACAAACGAAGTACACGAAGTTGCAATGGCTAACTTTTAACTAAACAAATCCCAAGGAAAAGCTACTAGATGGATCTACTTATATAGGAGCAAGGGGTGGCGGCCAAGGAGGTGGGAGGACGTCCCAAGGCAGCCTAAAACTAAATCTAGGTCGTACAAGGCCAATGGGCCCAAGTGGAGGTGATGTAACACCTTTGGACTTGTAGTTTGACTCGGATTCTGCTGCAGCATCAGATTGTTTCGTCCACAACTCGACGCTCCGGACGAATTTGAAGGTGATTCCAATTGGGTTGGAAAGTGCACGAAATCTAGTTTCCAACAAAAAAAGAATCACCCAATTCGGAGTCCGTATGAAAAACTTGTGTGCGTTTTGAGACAGGTATGTCTGTGCAGTCCGAATCTGAATCCAGAACGTGAGAGACTTGGACTCTATCTTCTCTTGGGCCAAAAGTGACGTGAGAGAACTTTTTGGACAGCAAATAAACATCTCATTCTTCCTTATCTTCATATGTGGATTGTACAAATGTCCCATACACCTGCAATTAGACAAAACACAAAAGTCTGTGAAGTATTTTTGTTCTGGATAACATAAATAGATTATTGAATAGTTTGCACTAGAAATCACCTGACAAATATGCATATATGCAATATTTTTGGTCATATCCTAGGTAGTCATGTCCTCATCATCCTCCCCTTCTTGAAAATAAAGCCGTCCTCGGCGTTGCTTAATCTGAAATGTGGCTAACAAAAGAGACAAGGTGTACATGTTGTATATGTATATGTCATCCATTTTTACTTCCCTTGATTTTTGCATATATGACACATGAATAGATGAGTAACTTGCATAGTTCATAAAATCTAAAGCCAAAAAATTAGCACAAGAAGTAGAAGGCATGAAAATATTGCAACTCAGTTTGCACATATAAGTGAAGCTCTTATTCATTTCAAAAGATTGACAATGTTCATCATTAAACCATCCCAACATTGGTGAATAAACCTTACTTGCATCAAATTTACATGCTACAACATGCTTAAATAAGCA
>NW_025249005.1:1470-2280 GCF_018294505.1 Triticum aestivum | reverse complement strand
TGAAAACTCATCTGTTACAAAGGCACTTCATCATTTTAAACTTATTACAACTCCAGACTTTTTGTGCGTTCATTATGCACCATTCAAAGCCATGTCATCAACTTTCAACCCTTTCTGACATAATTTCCTATATTTGATGCGTTTACTGATTTGTTTTGAGCTAAATGGCCCTGAAATTCAAAAGCACTACAACTGAACTCTCAAAAGGTTGAAACTTGGCATGGTATCATCATTTCACCCACATGGCATGTGCGAAAAGTAGAGAGGGTGACGATAAAAACTGGATGCACTTCATGTACAAACTGGACACTCTCTTTCGAAGTATCATGGTTCCAGACGAAAACTCATTTGTTACAAAGGCACTTCATTATTTTAACCTTATTACAACTCTAGACTTTTTGTGCGACCATTATGCACCATTCAAAGCCACGTCGTCAACTTTCAACCCTTTCTGACATAATTTGCTATATTTGATGCATTTACTGATTTGTTTTGAGCTAAATGACCCTGAAATTGAGAAGTACCACAATTGAACTCTCAAAAGGTTGAAACTTGGCATGGTATCATCATTTCACCCACATGGCATGTGCAAAATAGTAGAGAGGGTTACGGCAAAAACTGGATGCACTTCGTGTACAAACTGGACACTCTCTTTCGGAGTATCAGGGTTTCAGACGAAAACTCATTTGTTACAAAGGCACTTCATTATTTTAAATTTATTACAACTCCAGACTTATTGTGCGTTCATTATGCACCATTCAGAGCCACGTCGTCAACTTTCAACCCTTTCTGACATAATTTGTTGTATTT
>NW_025249005.1:0-1460 GCF_018294505.1 Triticum aestivum | reverse complement strand
CTGACATAATTTGCTGTATTTGATTCATTTTACTGATTTGTTTTGAGCTAAATGACCCTGAAATTGAAAAGCACTACAACTGAACTCTGAAAAGGTTGAAACTTGGCATGGTATCATCATTTCACCCACATGGCATGTGCAATAAAGTAGATAGGGTTACGGCAAAAACTGGATGCACTTCGTGTACAAACTTGACACTCTCTTTCGAAGTATCAGGGTTTTGGACGAAAACTCATCTGTTACAAAGGCACTTCATTATTTTAAACTTATTACAACTCCAGACTTTTTGTGCGTTCATTATGCACCATTCAAAGCCACGTCGTCAACTTTCGATTCTTTCTGACATAATTTGCTATATTTGATGCATTTACTGATTTGTTTTGAGCTAAATGGCCCTGAAATTGAAAAGCACTACAACTGAACTCTAAAAAGGTTGAAACTTGTCATGGTAACATCATTTCACCCACATCGCATGTGCAGAAAAGTAGAGAGGGTTACGGAAAAAACTGGATGCACTTCCTGTACAAACTGGACACTCTCTTTCGACGTATCAGGGTTTCAGACGAAAACTCATCTATTACAAAGCCACTTCATTATTTTAAACTTATTACAACTCCAGACTTTTTGTGCGTTCATTATGCACCATTCAAAGCCACGTCGTCAACTTTCAATTCTTTCTGACATAACTTGCTATATTTGATGCATTTACTGATTTGTTTTGAGCTAAATGACCCTGAAATTGAAAAGTACTACAACTGAAATTTCAAAAGGTTGAAACTTGGCATGGTATCATCATTTCACCCACATGGCATGTGCAAAAAATTAGAGAGGGTTACGGCAAAAACTGGGTGCACTTCGTGTACAAACTGGAGACTCTCTTTCGGAGTATCAAGGTTTCAGAAGAAAACTCCATTTCTTACAAAGGCACTTCATTGTTTTAAACCTATTACAACTCCAGAATTTCTGGGTGACCATTATGCACCATTCAAAGCCACGTCGTCAACTTTCAACCCTTTCTGACATAATTTGCTATACTTGATGCATTTACTGATTTATTTTGAGCTAAATGGCCCTGAAATTGAAAAGCACTACAACTGAACTCTAAAAAGGTTGAAACTTGGCATGGTAACATCATTTCACCCACATGGCATGTGCAGAAAAGTAGAGAGGGTTACGGCAAAAACTGGATGCACTTCATGTACAAACTGGACACTCTCTTTCGAAGTATCAGGGTTTTGGACGAAAACTCATCTGTTACAAAGGCACTTCATTATTTTAAACATATTACAACTCCAGACTTTTTGTGCGTTCATTATGCACCATTCAAAGCCACGTCGTCAACTTTCGATTCTTTCTGACATAATTTGCTATATTTGATTCATTTACTGATTTGTTTTGAGCTAAATGACCCTGAAATTGAAAAGCACTAAAACTGAACTCTCAAAAGGTTGAAACTTGGC
>NW_025249004.1:0-2280 GCF_018294505.1 Triticum aestivum | reverse complement strand
GAGCAAAATAAAACAAACTCTCAAACATAACCATCACAAGAGCACATCAACACAATATCATCATATTTCTTCATACATAAAACTTAGTGGTTCAACATAAGACATAGATAAAGTCATACACCTACTCAATAATGGTTCAACATAAGATAAGTGTTAACATAAATAGATTATAGTACTAGTTCTCCCCCTTGGCATCAAGTACCCAAAAGGGACAGAGAGAAATGAACAAACAGTCACAGGTCATCATCATCATCATCATCGTTAGGATCTCCACTACCACCAGCATCATTGAAGAAATCAGCCCACTTAGGCCCTGGCAGGAAAGCAAAATCTGAAGGAGGAGGCACTCCATGACGGTCATTGTCACTAACATCGGGAGCTCTAGAGTCACGCATACGAGACTTCAAGGCATTCTTGGAGGTGATCAACCGAGTGACAACATCATGGTTTTCAGTGCAGGAGAAGGTGAAGGCCTTCATCATGGCAGAGTGAGCCTTTCTAAGAAAACAGGCAAGACGTCCAACCGACGCAGAGCTGGAAGTGGAGGGATGCGACTGAGCAGCAGACCTACGAGCAGGGGCAGACTTGGAGGAACCCTTGGGAGCAAAATCGTTGGCCATGTGAGGAGGAATAATCCACTTCTCATGCACATGAGTGCGGACAAGAGAGAATGGAGCCACACTTTCAATAAGAGCATGGATGAATGGAGCATGAGGGAAGGCACGCTTATACTGAAAGCTAGCAAGAAGGATTTCATGCCATAGAAAATGAGGAATATTTATCTTCCCTTTGGGAGACTCATGGAGGCGCGACATAAGATCAATGCAATAGCTGCCACAAGATCCCTTGTCACCCATTTTGGGATAGATGGTGCAGATGACGCATTGGTAAATGATGTAATAAGGAGATATCCAAATGGAAACTTGATTCAGATTCTTCATCTTTTCCTCCTCAGTAAGTTCATCTAGCTCCTTAAGAAGATAGCCACAAGCCTCAACTGCTTTGGGTTTGTGATTGGGGTCATCTTTATGGATCTTGAATCCAATGTCAGGAAACCCAAGAGCAGCGACAAACTGAGCATAAGTGGAAGTGAGATCGATGTCAAAGGTCATCCAGGTGATCGTCTTGTTGGGAGCAAATAAGCAAGTGGCATAAAACTGATGTATAGCAGCTTGGTTAAAATCATGTTGAAATGCAAATGGAGCAGCAAGACTGGATGACTCAATTAGCTCAATTGCACCCGGGTACTTCACTGGATGTTTCCGAATATGTTCTAAGTCAATGAAGTGGTGCAGAGAGATACCCTTTGGGAGGACAACATAGGTGTTGATATCTGCCTAAACATTTGTGCAGAACCGTTGATCCAGAGAGTCTTCAACCACCTCAAATTGATCAACATCATGTCAGAACTTAAGATATGCAGGCTTGGGCACTTTGGTGAAATCCTTGAGGACACGCACATGAAGTTGAGGAGCCTCAAGGGGTATGTGACGACCATCTGCATGCGGCTGATCGGGAGGAGGAGCAGGCATATGGGTGGCCCTTCGAGAACCACTGGGGCGGACAAAAACACCACTTGCACACCACGCTCCTCATCTTCCATTTCTTCTTCATAGTCAGCGCTCTCAGTAGAGGAGGACTCCTCAATCACAGGACGTTTCCCAGCATGCTTGCACGGACGCTGCTCCTCTTGAGAGTCATTAGAACCACCTCGACGAGAGGCGCGAATAGAGGTACCCCTGACATACTTGCGAGCAGTGTGCTTGGTTTTCACCATCATGAGACGAACCTCTCAAGATCAGGATGAGGAGCAATGGAGAGAGGCTGGGGGCGCGGCGAAGCAACTCCCCCAGCGATGGCGAGGAAAAATCGCCCCTCGCAGCGTGGCGGCGGTCACAGTCGCATGGGTAGGGAAGAAAAGGATAGGGCAACTACCCAAACAGGCCCGACCCCAAAGAATACATATGGGCCGCAAACGTCATCGGACGACCAACAGAGGTCGGACGTCCGGGCACAGGTGAACGTGCCAGGCGACGGACGACTGAGCAGAGTCGGAAGTCTGAGACCTGGGGAGTAATTTGGGCTGGGCACGGATGCAGCACAGCATCCGGACGACCGAGCAGTATCGGACGACCGGATACTTATGAGTGATCGGATGTCCGATAAATGTCGGATGACCAGTGGCAAGAAGTTTTGACAGAAAATGTTTAGACAAATCTAGATGAACCAATAATGCAAGAATGGGTGGATGACAAAAGTATATCGGCACACAGTCATAGA